>NC_080546.1:71109550-71382050 GCF_028640845.1 Ahaetulla prasina | reverse complement strand
TGTGAGGGCTAAGACTAATAGAATGGGTTACTCTAAACTGGGGTAGTCAACCTTTTTATACCTACCACCCCCTTTTGTATCTCTGTTAATAGTAAAATTTTCTAACCGCCCACCGGTTCCACAGTAATGGTGATTTATAAAGTATCGTCATCTGCACATGCCTCTCACGCATCATGGATTGGGTCTGGGGGGGGCGCTGGCTACCAGCTCTGCTTGTCTATTACAGCTGGGTGGTGTGGGGGAAGATGTGCGAGCTATTCTGGGACGAGGCTCTTTTGTTTGCGGTCATACTATAGCGCCATTTAGTTTCACTTACTTAACATGAACTAAACTTATGCACAGGCAATACAAATAGTATATTTTCAGAAATTTAAATTGTCACGGGGAATTTTATGAAAACCTAATGAAAATGTTTTTAAATAATGCTATGAATTTCTTTTTAAAAATCAATTAAATTTAAAAAAAACAAAGTGCTTCAGTATTGGACAAAACCCCTACCGCCCACCATGAAAGCTGGAACACCTACTAGTGGGCGGTAGAGACCAGGTTGACTACCACTGCTCTAAACGATGTACCTGACAGGCAGGAAACATGTTATGGAGATATTTCCCCTTGAGGAAACATACCAGTATTTATATATTTTATAACAATTCAAGCTTCAAAACAGAAGGTGAATAGGGAAAGACAGTTGAGAACAAGATAAGGACCAATTTTGTTACAGAGTATTTAACTGAAACCTCAGATGTTATTAAAATCTAGCAATCGCTAAACTACATATTGATAATAATTTGTAAGATACCAGTGAAGCTGAAACAATCAATCAATAGAATAAACAAGGAAGCCCCAGTTAGATTATCTAGTGTGTGAACTGGTTTGTGTTTATTTTATACTTTGCCCTTGGGACAAGCTGGCATTTTAATATACGAGTTATTTATAAAGAAGGAAATAATACAACTCACCCAAAGTCACCCAGATCTATTTCTTTACTGAGTGTAAATTATAAGCTTTTTACAGCAACACTTGCAAAGAGAATAAAAGTCACTTTAACCAAAATGATACATCATGATCAAGGGGAAGGAAAACAGAAACTAATGGCAGTAAAAATCAGAGTTTTCTGAGAAAGTTTGCAGGCACCCACAGAAAGAGACAAAAAAAGTCAAGACCTACGTATAATACTCAATACTTAAGTACCAAACTATTGAGAAAGAGATAAACAGTATTTATTGTCCTAATCGCACTGCATGAACAATTCATATAGTTAAAGGCAGCACTGAGTTGAATATATCTCAGAGAGAAAAAAGAAAATGCTTTAATCACACAAGCCCCATTGAGGAGAAACCAAACATAAATACCTGCTTCTCCAAAGACATTGCAATGCATAACTGGATTATGTAATCAATTAAACACAAATGGGAAAGGGGAAGTATTAATATTAATAATGCAAGATCATTAAACCCTTAGCATCTTTCTTTAGAGGTTGATGAGACCAAGTCATAAGGAGGAAGTGATAGGAAAGGGGATAGTGAATATGGCCATTATGAAACAAACAAAATGTTATAAAGTTATGATATTTCTGTAATTACCAAACACATGTAAATTGTATTACAGTAAACAAAATGTATACTGCACGAATCAAAAAGAGGGCTGTGAAAATATTTAAAGATCCTTCACATCTTGGACATAAACTGTTTCAACTCCTACCCTAAAAACGATGCTATAGAGCACTGCACACCAGAACAACTAGACACAAGAACAGTTTTTTCCCGAAGGCCATCACTCTGCTAAACAAATAATTCCCTCAACACTGTCAAACTATTTACTAAATCTGCACTACTATTAATCTTCTCATCATTCCCATCACCCATCTCCTTCCACTTATGACTGTAACTTTCTTGCTTGTATCCTTACAATTTATACTGATAATGATTGTTTCCTGATTGCTTATTTGTAGCCTATGACTATCATTAAGTGTTGTATCATTAAGTGTTAAATTTGTACCCTATGACTATCATTAAGTGTTGTAAGTGTTGTACCTTGATGAAGGCATCTTTTCTTTTATGTACACTGAGAGCATATGCACCAAGACAAATTCCTTGTGTGTCCAATCACAGTTGGCCAATAAAATTCTGTTCTATTTTTGTCTTATTAAAAATATCTTTACAATTCCCAAGGATTGTCACAATTTTTGAGAGTCCCTAATGTTTGAAAATTGAAAGTTGAAAAATTTGACACATCCTAGTGACCAATTATGCTGCTTCTTATCTTTCAACACTGGATTGAACATTGTGATAGATGTGGATTGATTGACTGATTGATCGATTGACTGACTGACTGACTGATTGATGTGGGAAAGAAGATGTAAAAAGCAGATCTTACTCAATATTTGCATGTAACCAGATACTTTTAACCAATGTTTAATTCAGCTATTCCTCCATAGGGAAATATGTACATTGTACATTTCACTAAGATCAGCTGAGAACTTTCTAGCACTAACTTCATCACTTATTCCTCAGCAATTGCTATGAAAACAGATTTAAACAAACTGCACAAGAAGTCTGGCGAATCAGGTAGCCCTAGGCAGCTATGTGTTAGACACAAAAGTTCAGTAAGTAAACCATGCTTAATACCAGCTGTGAATCTATAAATTTGGAGCAGTTATAGTATCATATTTATGTTGTTCCTATATCACAAAGCAAAATTTTTGACTAAATCTGTAGAGTGCAATATTAATTATCAATAATAAAAAATTGTTAGTTGTGTTTCTATCTTTCTCTCCATTTTAACCAGGAGACTGTTGAATTATATTTTCCCACATTTTCTGCATGCTTTTAAATGTTTCTGTCACAATATGCTATCATTCACCTGGAGATATAAAAATGAATAATGTTTCAAAATTAGTTTAGGAAAAAAATGGGACCAAAATTGCAGACCGAGCCCAAAAGAAAATCTTAGATACTGGTATCATTAATGTATCCTGAGTGCTGAAGTGGACACCCCTTCTGATCTTGGTTGGGTGTAATAAACCATAATTATTTCTGAAGGAGAAGCCATATGAGATAAGCAAGAAAAGGAGCATTTCTGCAATATTGAATTTTCTATCACTCCTACTGGTATTATTTTGAAAAGTAGGATTCCACGGATTATGTTGGATATATTCTAATTGCAATGTTAAAATTTACAGTTACTTGATGTAGAGTACATCTTTGTGATAATCATCTTTTTTTTCCCTTTAAGTCACCAAGAATCCTTAGGGATTTGACAGTACTTAAATATGATCAGTCAATAAAAAATCAAATGTGAGCAACATGATCACAAATTTTTGGAGAAAAAAGAACTTCCTTCCTCTCATTTCTGTTCACTAGCTTGTTTCTGGCTACTGCTATTTTGTTCTCCCTATCTTATCCCACTTATTTTTCCTCTCTCTCTTTTTGCCAGTAGCACTTCTCTTTTTCCTTATGCTCTTCCTAGCATCAGTTACTTCCAAGTAATGGTGAAGGCTCTTGTCAAAGGAATTTGGGGAGTTTATTACAAACAATTTAGAATTAGCCAAGTTAAAGCTGCTCAAAGTAAAGGATTTTTTGTCTTGATATGTCTTGATTTTCACTCATCTCTTCCAATTTCATTGAAGAACTTTCTACAAAATCTAAACCAGTCCTGAAAACCGTGGGCTTAGATTCTTGTCAACTATTTGTTTCTGGTTTTATTTAAGGGATAATGTCAATAGAGGTTTCAACATTGAGAAATGACCATCATCCTGTATTAGTTATGCTGTACTTGAACCATGAATCATAATATCATGAGCCACCAGCTGCAAACCTGCTCCTAGAAAAAATAAAGTAGAAGTATTGTAATAGATTTGATGTGTTTTCCACAGCTCAGAGAACAGACTAGTCCCTGGCAGTCAGGTGTCACAAAAGTAGGGACCAGAGAATCTTTCATTTCTTCTATTTACTTCAAAATATCTCAAGAGCTTCAAAGAAAAATGGAATTCAGTGTATTTCACAAAGAAACAAAAAATAATAATGAAACCTTACAGTATATGTAAAAATTGGTATAGTTGTGAAATATTAGAAAAAACATTAAAAGGAGATTCAAAATATAATAATATAGTTCTGTTTTTCAGTAACATCTTTTTCTACTAAATTTGTGCTATAGGATATTGCTAAATTGTATGCATGTTTGTTTCTCATTAATGAGCTCTCCATGATATAAACTAGACTTGAAAACTTATAAACATTGAGTGATTTTGTGTTAGTTTTTGTCGTTGTCAAGTGAGAGATTTAGGAACACATTTTGCTGGATTTAAGCATGTTCTTTGTTTACTTATTAATGGGGATGTCCATTGCCTAGAAAGGTTTGGCAACTCTTGTGCTAAGGCAAGAGAAAATAGGCTAGTATATTGGAGAAGTATCAAGTAGCAATGAGGAATTTGCCAGCATCTAGTTAAGTGGATTTCCAATTGAGCTTGGAATATGAAATGCCATCAGCTTTATGTGATATTCAACAAACATCATTAGCCATTATATTTGAACTGACACCAATTTCCGCTGATAACATAGGAAATAGTACAGATTAGTGACTAACTGACATGCAGTTATGTAAAGTTATATTCAGTAATGTATTGGTTTAAAACATTAATGGCTATAGAAGATTGCAAATGAAACATTTGTATGAGTGATTGATTTTCCAATAGTATATCAAATACATATTAAATAATATAAGAACTGAAATATAAATAATTAAACTCTGTATAACTTATGTAAGTCTAAACCTAAATACTGCATAACTATAGTATTACTATACAAAAATAATAGCTTTTATGCAAATGGAATTTTTAACTACACAAAATTTGGTTCACATAGTGATAAATTCATGTCTACCTTTGGTAAGACTGAGGGGTGAGTTTCACTTATCTTTTCACACACCACTTCAGACTGTATTTGATGATGTCCAGGCAGGTGGGTGGAGCCTTCTACTGCCGCTACTATTGGTGTGCCGAACTGGGGTGAACTGGTAGCAACCCACCACTGGTAAGACCTCACAAGCTAACTATGCACAACATGCTAGACAAGGCTAAAATGATGTAGGTAATTTCTTTTTCAGGCATATTGTAGGAACCCAGTCTTTATGTCAGCATGCTGAATGAATAGCAATCTTATATTTCAGCATGTTGAATGCCATTGCTTTAAGCCATAATATGATATATTTGTTTGGCCATGTAAAATGAACCCAACAATTATATTTTGATAGTTTACATTCAGAATTAAACACATTGTGTGAATCCAACATTGTATCTGGGCATTACACAAAACCACGGGGATTGCACATAAAGCCCCCTTTTTTATGATTTTAATCACACTGCTCAGATTCTTATTCGGGTTGTGAATTTAGTCCCCCGAGACTAAATCTCTGCAATTTGATTCTTACATTTATACACTTGAAGATTCTTCAGGAGAAAGTGAGATGAAGCACTTCCAGATGGAAGACAATTAATCCTAAAACATTGTGCAGTGGAAAAGTTAGAAGTAGAAGAAAACAACATCTGGAACTGTCTCCTTTCCTAGAAAGATTTGAAGAACAAGGCAGTGTTATGAGACTTCAAGAGCTTCAGAAATACCCAGAGAGAAAATAGGAGAAAAAAAGAAGAAGAACTTAGCAGAAACTATTTTATCCTATTGATCACCGGGGGCCTAGAAATAAAAAGAAAGAGCAAGAAAAGGCCTCCCTTTTAGTTTCATTCTATATCTTTACTTTGCTTTCGCCTCATGATCTTGGGCTGTCCCTTTAGTTGCTCCCTACAGGAATAATAGATTGCTTTCATCCCACTTCTCAATTCTCCCCATGAGGAGAAAAAGTTCAGAGATGCAGGCTTTCTGTAAGCACATTTGATCTATGATATTGAACTTGAGAAGAGATGTTTCAGATCCTGTACAGCAGGATATAAGAAGGGTAAGAGCTCAGAAGTAGGCTGCCTCAGTGGTGAGTCAGGCCTTGTAGAACAGCTTGACTCTTAAGGTTGGGCTACTCCCCACAATGCATGCTTTTAGCAAAAATTGTGCTCTTTTACCAATCTACAATCTAAAATGCTAACTTGTTGAACTGCTAGGGTTTCAAATTTATCTGTATGTTATTTTATTTTGCATTGAAAAAATAGCATATACAAATCAAAATAAAAGATATACCAGTAAGCGGGACAGACAGAAGAAGGGAGGGAGGAAGAAAAAGGGAGATGGATCGATGGATACATAGATACACATACAATCAAATATTTTTTTAAATGTACATAAAGGGGCAAACCAATCTAATTAGAAAAGCAATTTTATCAACATTGCAGACTGAACATATATATCATGCTATGGTAATTGCAACAAATTTAGTGACCTATTCTATTTGTATATACCAGTATTTCAATCAGCAAAACCACATAGAGGTTTATTTTATTTATTTATTTTGTCAAGCATGTATAAGATAATAGATATAAGTATAAACATGATTATGAATACAGGAAATGGATACAAACAAATGGGGAAAGTAGGACAGAGACGGTAAGCACGTTGGTGCACTTATGCAAGTCCCTTACAGACCAGTGGTGGGTTGTTACCAGTTCGATCCGGATCTTGCGAACCAGTAGTAACGGCGGTGGGAGGCTCTGCCCACCCAGCCGGATGTCATCATGGATGCTCTGCGCATGTGCAGAAGCACCACATGTGAACAAAGCAAGCGTGCATGCGCCCTCCCATTGCAAACCAGTAGCAAAGGTAAGTGGAACCCACCCCTGTTGCAGACCTCTTAGGAATTGGTGAAGTCAACAGTAGACAGTCTACGGTTAAAGTTATGGGGGTTTGGGGAAGTAACCACAGAGTAAGGTAGTGCATTCTGATGCTGAAGTAGCATTTTCTTTTCCAAGTTTGGAGCAGTTTACGTTGAGTTTGTATCTATTGTTTGCTTGTGTATTGTTGTGGTTGAAGCTGAAGTAGTCATTGACAAGTAGGACATTGTGGCAGATAATTTTATGTACTACACTTAGGTCAGACCAAAGGCGATGTAGTTCTAAGTTGTCTAAGCCCAAAATTTCAAGCCTGGTGGCATAAGGTATTCTGTTGCGAGCAGAGGAGTGGAGGACTCTTCCTGTGAAATTTCTCTGGACTTGCTCAATTGTATTAATGTCCGATATGCAGTGCGGGTTCCAGACAGATGAGCTGTATTGAAGGATTGATCTAGCAATAGTTTTGTATGCTCTAGTCAGCCCAGGTTCCAGTTTTAGGTGGACAGTCAAAAATTTGGATTACACTGCCTCAGTATAGGTGTGTCAAAATAGTAGCAGGTCTGTACATACATAGGGGGACTGATGACACTGAGTCCTGAAAATTTATAAGCCTGGGAAGTAACAAGCCTTTGTTATTCATACTAGGTCAGTGAGACTTGGGAGAATATTAAGTATTTAAATTCCCTGATTTGATCAAAGTCAAAGCCATTAATTTTCCAAGAGTGGCAGTGGGTAAGAATTTCTTTGGAGAATTCAAGTACTTCAGTTTTATTATATGTAAAAATAAGTTACTCCTTTCTAAAGTAAGGAGTAAGGAAATGAAAGACTCTTTTCCCCTAAGGAGAGAATTAATGCACTGTTGGCATATGAAAGTATCAAATGATGTTTTCCAATACGAAGGACTAAGATTTAGCCAGATCTTGTGCTAATGAACTAGTGAAAAAAATTGAAGAGCTTGGGGCAGGCAAAAAGAGAAGGAAGTTTGCCAGAATTTTAATCCAGCTTTTTAAGTGGATACACTTAACTACACAGAAATTATTGCATTTTTTAAAAGCTTGATTTATAACTGATATTTTGAGTTATTTGGTTACAGTTGTTAATTACAACATAAAAACTCAAATTTGTCAGAGTTTGTTGCAGAAATCAAATCCAGAAAGCACACACAGGTAACTGATTCAGCAGGATTCATTTATACATAATATAACACATGAAATAAATATACAATACCAACAGCCAGAAGAAAGAACAGTTTCAATTCAGCAGACAGACTAGTTTTTGCACAGACTCAGAGCTCTGCATAGCATGCTTACATTTTTGTTTCCAAACAGCCCTCATTGGCTGACCTTGTTGATATGCCCTATTCCAGTTCATGAATATTCTGACAAAATTTAATGTTGACTTTAAACTCATATAAAGCATTTTAATATGCAGATTTGAGGACAAAAATGCAGGTGTATTTTTGTATGTAGTCCTGCACACCAAATGCAAATCAGGATGTCCAATGACCCAAATCCTAATTGAACCTAAGCCTTCAAATCCCTGAAAATCTGTTTAAGATTCAAAATACAAGCATTTAGGAGAAGCCATTAATATTACTATTAATATTACGATTTCACAGCTTCTTCATTCTTCATTTCCAGCACTAAAACACATCTCCTTCCATCTCAACTGTTCCCTGTTCTTCTTTTATGGAAATAGCAGCAAAAATAAGAGAATTGCCATATCTATGGTTAACTAGGAGAATACTGTACATATCTAATCAAAGTGCCATAAATTTCTTATAGTAAAAAATCTAAAAATGATTTGTTTTGTAAATAACTGGGTTTTTTTTAATTTTTAAGCAAAATAATACAGTTATATTCAATACAGATCAAAGCCAAAAGAATTTACCCATAGTGTGCAAATCATAGTCTCACTGTTGTTAATGTAATGATATGCATCTATGCTTTCATAGGAAAGTATGCATTGACAAACTGTAGTAATATTATATTTACTGGTACTGCTATCAATCCAGTATCTTACATCAAACTAATGATGACAAAAGAATACTGAAAATTCCTTGCAGCTCTAACTAAATTATAACAGTGTTATGGGTCATTTGCCCATCTTAATGTACAGTGAATAAGTAGGAAAAAAGAGTATAAATGATCTTTTTATCCCCAGAAGACTGAATTATGTCTACTGGCGTTTCAGCAATTTCCCAATTATGAAGCTCTCTAATATGTCTCAGTAAAGTATGCTATTTTCCTACTATTCACTTAGCAGGGTGTCCAGTCTTCTATTCAAAATTAGCAATAAAAGAAATACTACATCAGTCATTGAATGTGAACCTGTGAACAGCTGGAGTACTTTATTGCTATACTGTACTGTGAACTGCTTATTGTCTGGTATAAAAGCTAATATTTAATTTTTAAAAATATAAGGATTTAAACGAGATAAGCTCTTAGTGACCTTTCCTGCTGCTTCTTCATTTGGTTTTCTCCTTTTTTCTCTCTCTATACATTAATTAACTGAATTTATTAAATTAAATTAAATTAAATTAAAGGCTCAGGAGCTAGGACGTTGAGCTTGTCGATCGAAAGGTCAGCAGCTCGGCGGTTCGAATCCCTAGTGCTGCCGTGTAACGGGGTGAGCTCCCGTTACTTGTCCCAGCTTCTGCCAACCTAGCAGTTTCGAAAGCACGTAAAAATGCAAGTAGAAAAAATAGGGACCACCTTTGGTGGGAAGGTAACAGCATTCCGTGCACGTTTGATGTTGAGTCATGCCGGCCACATGACCACGGAGACGTCTTCGGACAGTGCTGGCTCTTCGGCTTTGAAATGGAGATGAGCACCGCCCCCTAGAGTCAGCAACGACTCGCACATATGTGCAAGGGGAACCTTTATCTTTACCGTTACCTATTAAATCTAGTGAGGATTATTTTGGAGGAATTAAATATCGTATTAAAAATTATATTATCAATTTTTGAGGAATGGGCAAAAACTTCAAAAAAGTGTTCCTGACTTTTAACGAGAAGGTCATACATCAATTTGATTTCATTTCATGAAATAATTAGAATTAGTTCTGTGATATTGTGATATTCAGACATAATTAATTTATGTAACCTGAGATTGGCTGAGATCACCTGAGGAGGATGAAATTAAGAATGATTGTTAAAAAAATAAATGACAAACGAGAGAAGGAAAATAACTACAGTATAACAATAATAAAAACAAAGACCAAGACTAACTGTATGTCAGCAAATTAGGAACAAGATTGAACTACTGCACACATTCCTCATTCAAGCAATATTTTGCTTAAGATGTTAGAAATGGAATAGAATCACTCATGGAGAAAGAAAAATTAGGTAAGCTTTGGGCAGAAGTCAGAAGAATTCAGTATCCAATCACTAACATAAAATGGATGACAGCTGTAGAAAGAGTAATAAGGTTTACCTAGAATTATAGATGAAAGCTGAAATCAAATCAGAAAGTAAAATACTAACAATTGAGATATGCCAGTAAACACTGTTAGCTGAAAGTAAAGAAGACATAAAACAGCTCACTAAAGGAGTTTCCAAGAACCTTTCCAAGAAAATTGCAGGATTTCTCCAGGTAGCCTCTAAAAATTGGACACGATTGAATAGGGGAAAAATAAGTCTATGTAAAGTGGACATTAAGAAAGAGTAAGAGGTATGAAATGAAGACAGTTGCTAAGAGTTGTTATGAACTCAAAAAATGCAACTGACCAAATGAATGTTGACTCTTTCCTTGAAAGTTGACTCCTTCCTAGAGCAAAACTCAGATTTTTAAGAAGTTTAAGAAAGAGAATGGATGTTTCCTCTGGATATTTTATTTTATTTATTGTATTCCATTTTATTTCTGGATTGGGGAATAACTCAAGTGATACTCAATACTGTTACAATCATAATCATTATCTTCAAAACCAAGGTGGCATACATCAGAAGATCTATTCATTTTAGCTCTTCAACAAAAACTATAAGGTAGATTGAGCTAATTTATTACCCAAATATGGAATGTGATAAACTTGATTACCTCAAGAATAAAGATATTACCCATAAAATTTTCCCCAAAGAATGTAAAAACAATGAACTCAACCTTTAATAAGAATAATAATTTACAAAATGCAGTATTTGTGTTAGCTAACATGAGAAATTCATCATAGGAATGATTTATGTCTCAGTATTTACAAATTGGAAATATTTGTGTCCAATGTAGATATCTATAGAAGATAAGCAACAAAATAACACGTGATGTCATAATATAGAATGAAAAGGAGTATGGTATGAGTTTTCATGGTAATAGAAGCACACCTCTCATCATTTTTGCGTCACGATACTTAGGAATGCCCTAGGGACGGGGTGTCAAACTCAAGAGCTGTGGGCTGGATCTGGCCAACGATGAGGCTGAATTGGGCCCGCTTGGCCATCCTGGAAACTATAAGGGTCCAGCCCACGTCACTTCGGGCCAGCCCACACCACCCTTTACTAAGGTTGGAGACTAAAAATCTAAATTTTATCTAAAATAATAAATAAATAAAATAATAAAATAAAATATTTGTGCAGCTTTCTGAGATTTGGTGTGTTTTTGTAGTGTTTCACTCTAACTGCACAAACACACAAAATCTCACAAAGCTGTATGTGGCATTTTTGTGTGTGTGACTCAGTTGTGTTGTGTTGTGCTGTATGTGTGTAAAGTGTGAAAGTTGGTTTTTAAGCTTTTTGTGACTGTGTGAGGTTCCTGCTTGTTACAGGGGCCATTTTGGGTGAAGTGCAGCTGCTTTTACATTGTGTGTGAATCAGTTGTGTTGTGTTGTGTTGTGTGTGTGTAAAGTGTGAAAGTTGGTTTTTGAGCTTTTTGTGGCTGTGTGAGGTTCCTGCTTGTTTCAGGGGCCATTTTGGGTGAAGTGCAGCTGCTTTTACATTGTGTGTGAGTCAGTTGTGTTGTGTGTGTGTAAAGTGTGAAAGTGTGAAGTTCCTGCTTGTGTAGGGGCCATTTTGGGTGAAGTGCAGCTGCTTTTACATTGTGTGTGAGTCAGTTGTGTTGTGCTGTGTGTGTGTAAAGTGTGAAAAATGGTTTTTGGTACCTCTTATAGTTTTCTATACTTTGTTTATTATTTTTATTATTTATTGTTATTGGCCATGCCCACCCAATCATCTGACCACCAAGCCACGCCCACCAATTAAGCCACACCCACAGAACCAGTAGGGAAAATTTTTAGATTTCACCCTTGGACTACAGTAAAAAAAATAGTTTAGACCTACCGACTTCACAAGATCTTTTTTTTTTTTTGTGAGCAGTCGGAAGGTCTGAATTATTTTTTTTACTGTAGTCCCACAGACTACTGTAGTTGCTCTGAAATCAAGCTGCTGGCAGCAGGGTTGGGGGGAAGAGCCAACTGAGCAGGTGTTTCTCTTCTCATCCTCCCCACTCAAGCAGCACAGGTTCTGCGGGACAGCAGGGCCTCTCATTTCTCTCATGGTGCAGTGAACTCCAGCTTCAGTCAGTCAATTTAATGGACATCACAATGTTTGACATATTATGCCAAACAAATCTCATTTTATTATTTGACTAAGTGACTAAATTAGTGGACCAACAAAATGCTATGGACATAATATACTTGGATTTCAGTAAGGCATTTGAGAAAGTAGACCATAACCTACTTCTTGGTGAGCTAGAAAAATGTGAGATAGATAGCATCACCAGCAGATGGATTTCTAACTGGCTGACAAACCAAACTCGATGTCTAGTCCTTAATGGAACGACATCTACAAGAGGGAAGTAAACAGTGGGATACCCCAAATTTCTGTTTTAGGACCAGTACTTTTCAATATGTTCATAAACTATTTAGATGAGGTAATAAAAAGGGAACTCATCATATTTGCAGATAATACCAAGAATAGAATAGAATATAATTTTTTATTGGCCAAGTGTGATTGGACACACAAGGAATTTGTCTCAGTGCAAGCTGGAAGGAATAACCAATATCCCGTAAGATAGACTCAGGATCCAGGGCTTTATAAGGCTTTATAATGCCTTCATAAGACCACACTTGGAATAGTGCTTCCAATTTTGGTCACCACAATATAAAAAAGATGTTGAGACTCTTGAGAGAGTGCAGAGAAGAGCAACAAAGATGATCGGGGGGAGTGGGGATAGAGGCTAAGAACATATGACGAACATTCCAGGAATTGGGTATATCTACTGTAATGGAAAGAAAAACTAGAATAGAACAGAATTTTTATTGGCCAAGTGTGATTGGACACACAAGGAATTTGTCTTGGTGCATATGCTCTCAGAAAAGATACGTTCATCAAGGTACAACATTTACAACACAATTGATGGTCAATATATCAATATAAATCATAAGGATTGCCAGCAACAAAGTTACAGTCATACAGTCATAAGTGGAAAGAGATTGGTGATGGGAACTATGAGAAGATTAATAGTAGTGCAGATTTAGTAAATAGTTTGACAGTGTTGATGGAATTATTTGTTTAGCAGAGTGATGGCCTTCGGGGAAAAACTGTTCTTGTGTCTAGTTGTTCTGTTGTGCAGTGCTCTATAGCGTCGTTTTGAGGATAGGAGTTGAAACAGTTTATGTCCAGGATGTGAATATGTAAATATTTTCACGGCCCTCTTCTTGATTCGTGCAGTATACAGGTCCTCAATGGAAGGCAGGTTGGTAGCAATTATTTTTCTGCAGTTTTAATTATCCTCGGAAGTCTGTGTCTTTCTTGTTGGGTTGCAGACCCGAACCAGACAGTTATAGAGGTGCAAATGACAGACTTAATAATTCCTCTGTAGAACTGAATCAGCAGCTCCTTGGGCAGTTTGAGCTTACTGAGTTGGCGCAGAAAGAACATGCTAGAGGCAAGACGCTAGCAATATTTCAATATTTATTGGCTGCCACAAAGAAGAGGGGCTCAACCTGTTTTCCAAAGCACTAGAAGGCAAGACATGAAGTAATGAATGGAAACTATCCAAAGACAGAAGCAATCTAGAACAGGGGTCTCCAACCTTGGCAACTTTAAGACTTGTGGACTTCACTCTGGGAGTTGAAGTCCACAAGTCTTAAAGTTGCCAAGGTTGGAGACCCTGATCTAGAACTCAAGAGAAATTCCCTGACAGTGAAAACAATAAACCTGAATGGCTTGCCTTCAGAAATTGTAGATGCTTCATCACTGGAGGCTTTCAAAAAGATACTGGATAGCAATTTATATGAAATAGTATAGGGTCTCCAGCTTGAGCAGGGGTTTGGACTAGAAGACCTCCAAGGTCCCACCAACATATTACTCTGTTATACCTATTTTTACATTTGAATCTCAAGGCTTGAGAACAAGTTATATTACATTGATTGTGTTTTGTAATCTTGTAAGGTGTACATCTTTCTATATATTTAGCTACCTATCTATAAATTTTCATCCCAAGGAAACTCAGAATGATACACAGAAAGAAAATAGTCAAATAGCTTTCAGTAAACCAATTTACCACAAAACAAAATAATGAAAAATAAAAACAGATGGACTCAGTATGTGGACTGAGACCATTGATCTTTAATATTTTTCTAATATATAATTTTCTGATTCATACTGGTTAGAATATAATGTAATTATATTGTTTTCTTCTTTCACTTCTGTGCCTTGCAGCTGACAACCATGATAGATTTTTTTTCTGCCCTCATTATGTAAGTGCACAGTGAGCATAAATGTGAAAAAAGCAGCTGGTTTTATTTCATTTTAATAAACATTCCTGACAAAAGAAGA
Source organism: Ahaetulla prasina (assembly GCF_028640845.1). Taxonomy (NCBI): domain Eukaryota; kingdom Metazoa; phylum Chordata; class Lepidosauria; order Squamata; family Colubridae; genus Ahaetulla; species Ahaetulla prasina. The sequence goes on along the minus strand of NC_080546.1, from coordinate 71,367,519 downwards.
ACTACCATTTACTGAACAAGCTAATATGAATAATCATCCTCCTGTAGAGAGTAACTGGAGAATTAATATTTTTCATGCAGAATATTAAATGAATGATTTTTCTATGTGTATATTGTAAGCTGCCCAAAACCAGGTGATCTCCAAATTTAATAATTAATAAATAAATGGTACAAGGCATGATTTGTCTTTTTTCTTTCTTTCATATACTGCCTGCCTGTGCTGACTTTCATCCATGATAATGTGAAAAGCCTATCAGATCTTATATACTTTAAACCCATTTTAGCATATTGGAATAAGATGCAAAGTCTACTTTGATGCTTATAGCTAAGCATGACTCAGCTGTAAGCATCTAAGCATCTCCTATGAGGGCTGGCAATGATATAAGTGTAGTTTTAGATTTACAACCATTCATTTAGCAAACTTTGGAAGTATAACAGCACCGGGGGGGAAAAGACGCATGAATGTGCAGTACTTCCACAATTACATGATCAAAATTTGGGTGCATCCATTTATGACAGTTGCAGTGTCCTGGGGATCACATGATCATCATCTGCACCTTCCCAGCAAGATTCCTACTAGTAAAGTCAATGGGGAAAGTCAAATTTGCATAATGATTTACTTAACAACTGCAGTGATTCACCTAACAACCATGACAAAAATGGTCATAAAATAAGACACACCTTGCTTAGCAATGGAAATTCTGGTCCTAATTATAGTAGTAAGTCAAGGACTACATGTAAAAAGAAAGTTAGGGTGACCTAACAGAAAGAAATGTTGGTATATTTGTTCAATAGCAAAAAAAACAACAACATGTCTTTTGTCTGTGACCTTGTGCAGCAGGATCTAAAATTACCATAGGTTTATTGATAATAAGCATAGTTTAATAAATTTATCTTCATTTATTTGTTTTCATATGTCTTATTTGATAAATCAGGAAATGTATACATAATTTCTTAAGCTTCTAGTCAAGCCTGCAGCTGATGAGCAGCAAGTAGGATAAATCATCCTACACAATTTAATAAAGACCTGGTAACAAGATCAGATTTTTTAGGCATCTATTTCAGTCTTGAGGGATGCCCTTTCCATTGTCTCATCAATACTGTACATGCTTTTTCTCTGTATTCTTAGTAAAACTGTGTAGATAAAATTCTAGAACCGTAGTGAACCTAGACTCTGGTAGAATATCTGTCATTTTTACGATTTGATATTTTTTTGACATGCTGTTATAATAGCAACAAGAATTTATGTCTATTTGCCTCATGTTTTCTCAGGTGTGTTGCAATAGTAACTTCTAGAATTCCCTGGCCCCAACATAATATGATTTCTTCAGAAAGGAAACCAACTTGTAACAGCCACAGAGTCTGGAAGGAATTAGATACAGGTAGTTTCGATTTACAACAGTTCATTTAGTGACTGAAGTTACAACAGCACTTAAAAATTGACTTATGACCATTTTTCACACTTATGACAATTGCAGCATCCCCAAAGTCATGTGATTTACATTCAGATGCCTGGCGACTGGTTTCATATTTACGATGATTGCAGTGTCCTGAAGTCATGCAATCATCTTTTACAATATTCTGATAAGCAAAGTCAATGGCAAAGCCAGATTCACTTAACAACTGCAGTGATTCACCTAACAAATTTCTCACTAAGCAACATAAATTGGTAACTCAATTGTGGTCGTAAATCAAGGACTATCTGTATTGGTAATCATCAAGTTACAATACTGGGAAGATAAACGATTACAGTTCTTCAGTATAGCTAGTATGTAGAACTGCATTTGTTAGAGAATGGATAGAGTACACAGAACATATTACTACAGACCTTCACATTAATATGAATATATATATATATATATATATATATATATATATATAAATATATATATATATATATATATATAACAAATTTCTCACTAAGCAACATAAATTGGTAACTCAATTGTGGTCGTAAATCAAGGACTATCTGTATTGGTAATCATCAAGTTACAATACTGGTAAACGATTACAGTTCTTCAGTATAGCTAGTATGTAGAACTGCATTTGTTAGAGAATGGATAGAGTACACAGAACATATTACTACAGACCTTCACATTAATATGAAAATATATATATATATAAAAGGAAGAAACAGCTGCAATCACACATTGCTCCCAGAAGCACGAAGCCTGAAGATGACGAATGAGACTTCGTCGAAACGTCGCCAAGACACTTCCAATTTTACGCGGGAGAAAACCCAGATAACCAAGGACCTACAAACAAACACCCGCGAAAACCTCAGAATATATATATATATATATATATATATATATATATATATATATATATATATATATATATATATATATATATATATATATATATATATATATATATAAAAGGAAGAACCAGCTGCAATCACACATTGCTCCCAGAAGCACGAAGCCTGAAGATGACGAATGAGACTTCGTCGAAACGTCGCCAAGACACTTCCAATTTTACGCGGGAGAAAACCCAGATAACCAAGGACCTACAAACAAACACCATGAAAACCTCAGAATATATATATATATATATATATATATATATATATATATATATATATATATATATATATATATATATATATATATATATATATATATATATATATATATATATATATATATTCATATTAATGTGAAGGTCTGTAGTATATATATATAATTTATTTTTGTATACATCATACACCATCTCAATAACAGAATGACTGTGTGTAATATATGTTAAGGTGATGTGTATTAAAACTAGCATGTATTTTCTTTCTATATAAGGGATGCGGTGGCTCAGTGGCTAAGTCGCTGAGCTTGTCGATCGAAAGGTCAGCAGTTCAGTGGTTCAAATCCCTAGTGCTGCTGTGTAACCGAGTGAGCTCCCATTCCTTGTCCCAGCTTCTGCCAACCTAGCAGTTTGAAAGCACGTAAAAAATGCAAGTAGAAAAATAGGGACCACCTTTGGTGGGAAGGAAACAGTGTTCCGTGCACCTTTGGTGTTTAGTCATGCCAGCCACATGACCACGGAGACATCTTCGGACAGCGCTGGCTCTTCGGCTTTGAAACAGAGATGAGCACCGCCCCCTAGAGTCGGGAACGACAAGCACATATGTGCAAGGGGAACCTTTACCTTTACCTATTTTCTTTCTCTTTCTTTTCTTCTTTTATGGCTCAGATCATGTAGAATGAGTACTAGATTAACAATGGTGCAGGTGTGATTGACTAAACCAATCTCTTCATGTACAAGCAATTTCTACCAAAAGAAATGTTCTGCTGTAAGTAGGCAGAGTATTGCTTTTCAGAACCAAAACATTGCACAAGATTGAACAACAGAATTGCATTGCCATCTCTTTTTTAAAAAAACAATACTATTACGTTTTTTTCAAGTGGTTCCCAATTTCTAACTTTCATTATTTAATGGTCAGCATTACCATTTCAAACACAGATTTTTTAAAAAACCAATGCCACTTAAAGTACTGGTTAGTTTAACACAGATTTTTTTTTTAGAAAAAAACAATGCCTCTTAAACAAATCTTATGGAGACTTGAGGGTTAACAGATTAGATAAAATATTTCAGTTACATAAAAAGGTTATATTGCAGTTATCAAATTATACTATAATATATTCTAAGATCATATTATTGCCTCTATTTTTGTAAAATAAAAATAATTAAAATGCAATGCATGGATAGTCTTACCACAGAAATATCAGTGAAATATATCAAGTATCACATATGAATCACTTGGAACTTACTAATTATCAAGAGCAAACTGATTTTGCCATAAATTATTAAAAACATATATTATATTTTCTAGGAGAACTTTAAACCATGGTTGATTTTCCATTTAGGAGAGAAAATATAATTACTTTTATCTTTTTTTATAAGTAATTGTACAGTATAGCAACATAATTTGTAACAAAAGAGAAATTTTGTGTGCAAAACATATAAAAACAATTGAGTCAGTAACATACTAGACTAACAAAAAAGGTGTTTAAAGATGTTTACTATTTATTGAAAGAGAAAGCTAAAAACCGGCCTTTGTCTATGTTTTCACTTGAGCAGATATAAATTGAACTGTGCAATAGAAAGCAATATTCAATGTCTTGTCTCTCTTCTATAAAACTAAATAAACAATGCACCTGAAAAGAACGAGCAGAATTGGTATCATATATACAATTTATATACTGTACTGGTATGAATGTGTGTGAGTATATATTTATGGGTGAATGTCAATGGAGATTCTCAATCATTCAGATAATGGATGTCTCAAAGGTGCTTCTTCTGTGAAGTGAAAAAGCTTCTTGGATGAGAAATGAAATATTTTCAAGAAAAACAACAACCCAAAAAGTCCAGTTGGCTTTTAAAAAGCACTTTTGGGACATATTGATGGGTGGTGCAACTACTTGGAGTGACAGTTTGTCAAACAAATGAATGATTTATCTGAACCTTGAATCTATTCTAAGTCATCTTGTGCTAGCATTTGTGAATGTGATATTCCACCTTAATGAAAGTATATTTATGTGTTGTTATTAAATACTGTATTTATTTATTTATTATGCATTTTATATCCATGTTTATTATTTTCATAAACAACTCAAGGTGGTAAAGATATCTAATACTCCTCCCGCCTATTTCCCCCACAACAACAAACATGTGAAGTGAGTTGAGCTGAGACAGTGATTGGCCTAAAGTCACCCAGCTGGCTTTTATACTTAAGGCCGGCCTCCCAATTTCTGGTGCCTTAATCACTGGACCAAACTGGCTTTCTATCCACTTACTTTATTAATTTTTGTTAAGGTTGAATTCACAGAAAATGCTAATTTTCCTCTAATCTATATTTGTAAAATAATTTTGAAAGAAAAGTTGTTCAGTCAAACTCTGCAGAAGAGTTAAGGAAAATTTATTCTGAAGTGTACAAGGCCAGAGTTGGGATTGTACTTCCTTCCTCCTACACTGATGGACCTTTCTTGGAATGAGTGAAGGATATTTATATTGATTGTGGGGGGAGGGGGTTATATCACTAGTAAAACATTGTATGCTATATATATATAATGTAGGGTTAAACAGCATTAATAATTAAGTAACAAATGGGCTCATATATGTCACTAAAGAATTTGGTAATTGTGATCAGAAGGGGCCACAAAATGGGGCATTTGGAGATGCAATCTATATTTTAGGAATAGTTTGATAAATACCCTGTATAAATCCTGAATGAACTTTTTTGAAGTAAATACAAAGCTTGAAAAAGAATTGATTTGACTGTTACTATGGACTGCCAGGCTGTTGTGTCCCCCTCCCCACTTCACAGAGAAGATGCAGAGAAACGTGTCCCACAGTCCTTTATATTTGCAACAGACCTGATTTTCTGTAGTGAAAGCAAGACTTGGCAGCTACAGTGCAACAGCCTGCCAAGTTCCGAGTTCTTTATCTCTTACGGAGACAGAAGCCCATGTGTCCAAGATCCGTTGCCAAGAGTTCACAGAAAAAAAACCTTTGCACAGTCCAGGCCTTTAACTCCCAAACAACTGATCTGCAGTTCGCACTCGGTAGCTTTTGTCCGTCACAAGGGCCAGATGGCAACTCCACCCGCTTTAATCCCCTGTGGGATGTGGCTCAGTGACTCAGCACTCTCTGGGCCTGCCACACCTCTTCCTCTGCTGTGCACACCTCTCTTTCCTACTCTGCCTAGGATCAATCCAGGATTGATCCTCCTCGTCCTCTATCTCTGGGGGCTCTGACACGCCTTCTTCCTGGCCTTCTGCTGGCACTTGAGGTGTTGCCAGGAAGGAGGGACCTGGAGAGGGAGGCCTTGTCAGCTCCTCTCCCTCACTCTCTGAGTCATCCTCCTCCATGAGGACAGGCTCAGGGGCCGGAGCCACAACACAGACTTTCACAACAGCCTTGTTGTTGTTGTTAATTGAGAAGTCCAACCCATCACAACCCCATGGACAATGTTCCTCCAGGCCTTCCTATCCTCTACCATTCTCTGGAGTCCATTTAAGCTCATGCCTAATGCTTCAGTGACTCCATCCAGCCACCTCATTCTCTGTCGTCCCTTTCTTCTTTCACCCTCAATCTTTGCCAGCATTAGGCTTTTAGAATAGAATTTATTATTGGCCAAGTGTGATTGGACACACAAGGAATTTGTCTTGGTGCATATGCTCTCAGTGTACATAAAAGAAAAGATATGTTCATCAAGGTACAACATTTACAACACAATTGATGGTCAGTATATCAATATAAATCATAAGGATTGCCAGCAACAAGTTATAGTCATACAGTCATAAGTGGAAAGAGATTGGTGATGGGAACTATGAAACGATTAATAGTAGTGCAGATTCAGTAAATAGTCTGACAGTGTTGATGGAATTATTTGTTTAGCAGAGTGATGGCCTTCGGGAAAAAACTGTTCTTGTGTCTAGTTGTTCTGTTGTGCAGTGCTCTATAGCGTCATTTTGAGGATAGGAGTTGAAACAGTTTATGTCCCAGATGCGAGTGATCTGCAAATATTTTCACGGCCCTCTTCTTGATTCGTGCAGTATACAGGTCCTCAATGGAAGGCAGGTTGGTAGCAATTATTTTTTCTGCAGTTCTAATTATCCTCTGAAATTTGTGTTTTTCTTGTTGGGTTGCAGAACCAAACCAGACAGTTATAGAGGTGCATCTAACAGACTCAATAATTCCTCTGTAGAACTGAATCAGCAGCTCCTTGGGCAAGTTGAGCTTACTGAGTTGGCGCAGAAAGAACATTCTTTGTTGTCCTTTTTTAATGATGTTTTTGATGTTAGCTGTCCATCTTGCGATACGATAGAACCTAGAAATTTAAAGGTTTCTACTGTTGATACTGTGTTGTCCAGTATTGTGAGAGGTGGAAGTATGGAAGGGTTTCTCCTAAAGTCTACCACCATTTCTACGGTTTTGAGTATGTTCAGTTCCAGATTGTTTTGGTTGCACCACAAGGCTAGTCATTCGACCTCTCGTCTATATGCGGATTCGTCATTGTCTTGAATGAGACCAATCACTGTTGTTTCATCTGCGAACTTCAGTAGCTTAACAGATGGATCATTGGAGATGCAGTCATTGGTATACAGAGAGAAGAGAAGTGGGGAGAGCACACAGCCTTGGGGGGCCCCTTTGCTAATTGTACAGGTATTTGATGTGATCTTGCTTAGCTTCACCTGCTGCTTCCTGTTTGTTAGGAAGCTTGTGATCCACTTACAAGTCTGTTCCGGTACCTGTAGCTGGTTTAGCTTAGTTAGAAGAATGTCTGGAATGATGGTATTGAATGCTGAACTAAAGTCTACAAAAAGGACCCTTGCATAGGTCTTTGGAGACTCAAGATGTTGTAGGATGTAGTGCAGAGCCATATTAACAGCATCATCTGTTGATCTGTTTGCTCGGTATGCAAATTGCAAGGGGTCTAACAGCGGATCCGTGATGGTTTTCAAGTAGGAAAGCACTAGCCTTTCAAAGGTTTTCATGACTACAGATGTTAGAGCAACTGGTCTGTAGTCATTCAGTTCCTTGATGGTGGGCTTCTTCGGCACTGGGATGATGGTAGAGCGTTTGAAGCAAGAAGGAACATAACACATCTCTAGTGATTTATTGAAAATATGGGTGAAGATGGGGGCCAATTGGTCAGCACAGACTTTTAAGCAAGAAGGAGTTATCTTGTCTGGGCCTGGAGCTTTTCCTGGCTTTTGTCTGTGAAATAGGTCCTGCACTTCTTTTTCTGTGATCACTAGGGGTTGTGAACCCAATGAAATGGGGTCAGTTGTAGGAGGCTTGGCTGTTGTTGGTGTGTCTGAGATGGGGGTTGTGGAGATAGGTGGCTGTAGTTTCCTTTCAAACCTGCAGTAAAACTCATTCAGGTCATCTGCCAGTTGTTGATTACCTTCAGCCTGGGAAGGAGGTTTGCCATAGCCGGTGATATTTTTAAGAATTTTCCACATGTTTTCTGGTTCATTTGCTGAAAACTGATTCTTTAGCTTTTCAGAGTAGTTTTCATATTACCCCTAACAATCTGGGTCCTCTTTTTACTGACCTTGGAAGGATAAAAGGCTGAGTCAAACTTGAGCCTGGTGAGATTTGAACTGCCAAATTGCAGACAGCCGGCAGTCAGCAGAAGTAGCTTGCAGTACTGCACTCTAACCACTGCACCACCATGGCTCATAATAGGAATTACATCATTTTTGGATAGTGTTCTATTTTATCTTACCACGTTCTTTTTATAATGATCCTATTGGAAGGAGCTTTAGTTTCTCTGCTTCCTTCTTCTCATTGTTGGATGCAATTGTAAGCTAGAGGCTATCAATTGTGTACAATTTGCCCTGTATTCATTCACCACAAAGTCTCAGTCAGACATTTAATGGCAGGAAACAATCCAATATGTATCACAGGCCATAGGTAATATTATTTGGCAGGAATTGGGGTGGGGGGGGCTATAACAAGGTAGAAATAAGCCTTTGTCACACACATTTTTATTTTATTTTTATTTTATTTATTTATTTGTCATAACAGTATATATAAGCATTAGCATGAAATAACTATACGATATATAAGCATAAATATAATCATAAGTATGTAATAACTATATGAAATTGGATACAATCAAAGGGAACATTGGGACAGGAAGGGTAGGCATGTTGGTGCTTTTATGCACACCCCTCGCCCCTATTAGGAATGGGGTGAGGTCAATAGTAGATAGTTTTTGGTTAAAGCTTTGGGAATTTTGGGAAGAGACAACAGTCTGGTAGTGCATTCCAAGCATTAACAATTCTGTTACTAATTTTTTCCCATTTGGGTTACAAATGTTACAAATGTTAAATTTACTCAAGCACAAAATTTAAGAGAAAATTTTTATAAAATGTTTTATAGATGGCATTTAGATCCAAAAAAATTGGCATGTATGTATCCGAATTTGCTAGCTAAATGTTGGAGATGTGATTGTGATGATGCTACTTATTATCATATATGGTGGACTTGTAAAAAAATCAAAGCATTTTGGATAAGGATTTGGTGGATTATGCAAAATATTTTGAAAAAGAAGATAAAATTTACCCCGCAACTCTTTCTTTTGGGTATAATTACGGATTGTACATCAATAGAGACTAAAGTAATTTTAAATTTAATATCAGCGGCCAGACTATTGGTGGCACAATATTGGAAGAAGGAACATTTGCCTTCTATTGAAGAATGGACATTAAAAGTAACGAATTTAGTGGAAATGGCAAAAATTTCAGCGTACTTGAAAGATCATTCACAAGAAAGATATATATTGGAATGGGGAAGGTGGATTGATTATGTTCAAAATAAATATCAGACTAAAAAGTATCAAATAGCTTATGGATGAATAGAAAGTAATAATTGTATCTGTATATATTTTTCTTTTGTGTATGGGAAAAGGGAGTTATAGTTCTATGTGAGGGATTGGAGTTTATGAATAGTTAGCGTAATTTAGCTTATGATTCTTAGATGTTATACCCTGTATTTTGCTCTGGGAAGTCCAGGGGGGTGGGGGTGGGGTGAAAGGGGTGGAGGGGAGAGGGTGGGGGTGGAGGGAGGAGGAGGGCATGTACTTGTTAATTTTTTTTGTAAAACTTTTTAATTAAAAAAAAACAATTCTGTTACTGAAGTCATATTTTCTGCCATCAAGATTGGAGCGGTTCACATTAAGCTCAAAACTATTGTGTGCTCGTGTATTGTTGTGATTGAAGCTGAATAGTCTTCAACAGGAAGGATGTTGTAACAGATGATTCTATGAGTTAAACTCAGGTCATGTCGAAGGCGGCGGAGTTCTAAATTTTCTAAGCCAAAGATTTCAAGCCTGGTGGCATAAGGTATTTTGTTGTATTCAGAGGAGTGGAGAACTCTTTTTGTAAAATATTTCTGGACATGCTCAATTTTATTAATATCCAAAATGAGGTATGGGTTCCAGACAGGCGAACTGTATTCAATAATTGGTCTAGCAAATGTTTTATATGCTCTGGTTAGTAGTGTAGTGTTTTTGGAGAAGAAGCTACGTAAGATTAAGATTACAACTCTTAAAGCCTTTTTTGCGATGTAGTTGCAGTGAGCTTTGGCACTTAGATCATTTGATATGAAAACTGCAAGGTCTTTAACAGGGTAGGGTCATCTATAAAGTAGTGTCCATCGAGCTTGCATTTAGTGTTCAGATTCTTTTTTCCAATGTGTAAGAAAGAGCATTTGCTGGTTGAGATTTGGAGTTGCCAAGTTTTTGACCATTCCAACACAAAGTCAAGGTCTTTTTGAAGGGTAGCTGTATTGTTGGTAGTGTTAAATAGTTTAACATCGTCAGCGAAGAGAACACAATTACTTATAATATGGTCACAGAGATCATTAATGTATAATATGAAGAGTGTTGGTCCAAGAATGCTGCCTTGGGGAACGCCGCTATTGACAGGAACAGGATTTGATAGGGCACTGCCTATTTTGACCACTTGTTATCTGTTTGACAGGAATGCTGTTATCCAATTGTGGAGGGGTCCGGAGATGCCGTAGGATTTTAGCTTTAGGAGAAGTTTGTCATGTACCACAGAGTCAAAAGCTTTACAGAAGTCTATGTAAATTGTATCTATTGTTTTGCCCTGATCAAGATTTGTACTCCATATGTTTTTGCAGTGCAGAAGTTGTAAATTACAGGATAATTTTTTTTCTGAAACCAAATTGTTTATTAGAGAATAGGTTGTTTGTTTCTAGGTGGAGGATAATGGATTGGTTGATGATTGATTCCATTACTTTGCAGGTGACGCAGCATAAAGAGATTGGTCTGTAATTTTCAACTAGGCTGGGGTCTCCTTTTTTGAAGATAGGAATGACCGTGGCTAGTGACCAAAGTTTGGGAAGGGAGCTGGTCATGAAAGCTTTTTCAAAGATTATGCTTAGGGGTTCTGCTATATTAGTGGAAATCTTTTTTAAGAAGTACGCACTCAGACCATCAGGTCCAATAAATAGAGATGGTTTCAGTTTGCGAAGGGCCTTTTCAACATTATCTTCTGTGAAATCTATTTGTGTTAGGTCATTGTACTCATTGCTGATATGACTGGGGAATGTTGGGTGTGAGCCATTACTGTTAACAAAGACTGAGCTGAAGAATGTGTTAAAGAGGTTTGCTTTAACTGTTTCATCATTATATTCTTTGCCATTAGATCCTTTTAGTGGTGGGATGGATCTTGGGTCTTTAAGTTTGTTGTTCACAAAATTATAAAAAGCATGATTGGATTTTATGCGCAGAAGGTCTTCTTGTTTGGTGTGGTAATTTGTGCATTCAATTTTTATTTGGTTGCATATATTTTTGTAGTGGTTTCTGAAGTTGGCTACATAGCCAGTTTTGTTTCTTTACCAGAGGGATTTTTTTTTTTGGAGTGGAGCTTTTTTATTGATATGGGTAATTTTTTTTTCTGATTTTGGTGGTGGTTTGTGATACATATAGTTTAATGACTCTATTGACTTCAAGTAGGAAAACTCTATAGTGGTCTTCAGCAGTGATACAGATTGAGAATAGATTTTGCCAGTCAAGAGATGAGAGGTCATTGTTTATAAAGTCATAGTTGGCTTTTTTGGAATTGTAGTTTGGAATACCATTATTATGAAGATTTTTGTAAGGGCATATATTGAGACAAAAGTCTATCATGCTGTGGTCACTGTTGGAAAAGGGTTCTTTTATTTGTAGTCCATAAATTGAGTTTGCGTTGTTGCAGAAGATGAGGTCAAGGCAGTTGTTGAGTCTTGTATTGTTAGTTACTAGTTGATCAAGACCTAGATTTGTAACAGCATTGTACAGGGTAGTATGGATGGGTTCAGTTGTACATTTGTTTGTTATTCAGTTAATAAGAGGTAGATTGAGGTCACCCAGGAAGATGAGAGGATATGGGCAAGAGGTAGCCTATGTTAGTAGTGTGGTTAACATGTTCACATGTGCGATGTCACAGTCAGCGGCTCTGTAGCATAGCAAGAAGCAAGGTGTGATGTTAAGGGACAGTTCACATACAATAGTTTCAGGAAGAGTGAATTTATGTGCAACTTGAATATTTTTTAGATTCAGTGACTTTTTGTAGAAGATAGCCACTCCACCTCCTCTGCGGGTTTCGCGATCTGACCGAAAAACATGACACTCTTTGTCTGAAATAATGGAGTCAGGGAGGGATGAGTTCAGCCATGTTTTGCATACAAATATAATGTCAAATGTACCAGTATTTAACAAGAGGAGAAATTCAGGCAATTTGTTTACAATGCTTCTTGCATTTATTAATTTGCATTTAAGATCTGCAGTGTTTGGTGTAGAGGAAATAAGGGGCGTGCGTACCTAGTTTTGGATGACGGTTGGAAGTTCTAAACGATGGGTGGTTGGAGGTTCTGAATGACAGGTGGCTGGAAGTTTTGTACGACGGATGGTTGGAGGTTGGTTGGTTGAACGATGGGTGGTTGGAAGTTCTGTACAACGGATGGTTAGGAAGTTGGTTGGTTGAACAAAGATTGGTTGAAGGTTCTGTACAACGGGTTAAAATGGAGCAAGCTACTATTTTCCATTTTCCCCTCTAACTTGAAGAGACTCAAGTAGGGTGATTTTTTTAAAAAAAAAAATCACACCAATTTTTATAAAAATCACACAGATTTCTATAAATTTAGTATATAGTCAAGTACTTGGATTTTTGTATTCCCAGTATATATGTTTCCTTATATAATATACCATGGCTACATTTCTCCAAAAGTTATCCTGTTCTAGTTTAATAGTGCTCTAGCTGTTGCTATGGTAAGCAAGTTCAGGCCTAGAGATGGTATGTAATATATTTCAAAGACAGAAAAAGGTTATTACATGACCCCAGGACACTGCAACCATCATAAATATGAACCAGTTGTCAAGCATCTGAATTGTGGTCATGTGTCCATGGGAATGCTGCAATGGTCATAAGTATAAAAAATGGTCATAAGTCATTTTTTTCTGTGCTGTTGTAATTTCGAACAGTCACTAAATGAACTGATGTAAGCTAAGGATACTTACAAGATTGCCACATTTTAGCCTGGAGACTAAACTGGACATGGCTAGTCTAGTGAAGAGAAGGACCAAGGGAGACATGATAGCAGTCTTCTAATATTTGAGGGGTGCCACAGAGAGGAGGGGGTCAAGCTATTTTCCATAGCTTGGAAAATAGCTTTCCACCTGAAATGAACAATGGATGGAAACTGAACAAGGAGAGATTCAATCTGGAAATAAGGAGAAATTTTCTGACGCTGAGAACAATCAACCAATGGAACAGCTTGCCTTCAGAAGTTGTGAGAGCATCATCACTGAAAGCTTTCAAGAATAGACTGGACTGCCATTTGTCAGAAATGGTGTAGGGTCTCCTGCTTTGCAGGGGGTCAGACTAAATGACCTACAAGGTCCTTTTCAACTGATACCTATATTAATCTGATACCTATAGATTGGAGATTGCATGGTATTTATTTATTTATCGAATTTAAAAACCATCTCCTTCATAGAGGGACTCTGTGCAGCATACAATTAAAATATTAAAACATAACTGTATATAACATTTATAGGAACAGATATTAAAATTCAAGATAAAAGCCAATAAAATTTGAGACATTCTATTGGTATATAGTTAAACATGATGCTTTTCTAGATATTTAAATCATCATATTATTTATGCACACTTTATATGTTTCAAAATAGGAAAATAGTGAATATGCAGATGTAGAATTTTGGGCACCTTTCAGTCCATAATTTGAAAGATTTGGGTGTTGGAAGCCATTTCCACATAATTCCATACAAAGGCTGTATCTCTTCGGTTCACTTGGGGATCAATTAAAACAAATAGTTTGTCCTCGATTCTCTCCTACAGTCCAAAATACTTTTGTATCATTATTTCATTGGAGCTGTTTTAAACTATTGATTTTTCTTTCCACACTTTTATCATTGTTTTGTTTTTGTTAGTTTAATTATTGTGTACTATTGTGTGTTTTTGTATACATGTATTGATTTCTTCATTACATAAACAGTTGCAACTTTTTGCTTTTTGCATTAATTTTATGCTTTTACAATTAATGTGCTAATTTTTTTATAAGTATTTTCTTAAAACCAAAACCCACTATAGTCAATGAAAGATACTCATAAACAACTATAATAGGATTGTAAACTTGGCTATTAGCTAGCCAATAGGTATATAACAAACGATGAATAAAATGCAGGTTATGGAAGAACACAGAAGTAATATACTGTAAATCATTATTTACCACTGGGATTATAATCATTGAACAGTCACTAAATGAACTGATGTAAGCTAAGGATACTTACAAGATTGCCACATTTTAGCCTGGAGACTAAACTGGACATGGCTAGTCTAGTGAAGAGAAGGACCAAGGGAGACATGATAGCAGTCTTCTAATATTTGAGGGGTGCCACAGAGAGGAGGGGGTCAAGCTATTTTCCATAGCTTGGAAAATAGCTTTCACCTGAAATGAACAATGGATGGAAACTGAACAAGGAGAGATTCAATCTGGAAATAAGGAGAAATTTTCTGACGCTGAGAACAATCAACCAATGGAACAGCTTGCCTTCAGAAGTTGTGAGAGCATCATCACTGAAAGCTTTCAAGAATAGACTGGACTGCCATTTGTCAGAAATGGTGTAGGGTCTCCTGCTTTGCAGGGGGTCAGACTAAATGACCTACAAGGTCCTTTTCAACTGATACCTATATTAATCTGATACCTATAGATTGGAGATTGCATGGTATTTATTTATTTATCGAATTTAAAAACCATCTCCTTCATAGAGGGACTCTGTGCAGCATACAATTAAAATATTAAAACATAACTGTATATAACATTTATAGGAACAGATATTAAAATTCAAGATAAAAGCCAATAAAATTTGAGACATTCTATTGGTATATAGTTAAACATGATGCTTTTCTAGATATTTAAATCATCATATTATTTATACACTTTATATGTTTCAAAATAGGAAAATAGTGAATATGCAGATGTAGAATTTTGGGCACCTTTCAGTCCATAATTTGAAAGATTTGGGTGTTGGAAGCCATTTCCACATAATTCCATACAAAGGCTGTATCTCTTCGGTTCACTTGGGGATCAATTAAAACAAATAGTTTGTCCTCGATTCTCTCCTACAGTCCAAAATACTTTGTATCATTATTTCATTGGAGCTGTTTTAAACTATTGATTTTTCTTTCCACACTTTTATCATTGTTTTGTTTTTGTTAGTTTAATTATTGTGTACTATTGTGTGTTTTTGTATACATGTATTGATTTCTTCATTACATAAACAGTTGCAACTTTTTGCTTTTTGCATTAATTTTATGCTTTTACAATTAATGTGCTAATTTTTTTATAAGTATTTTCTTAAAACCAAAACCCACTATAGTCAATGAAAGATACTCATAAACAACTATAATAGGATTGTAAACTTGGCTATTAGCTAGCCAATAGGTATATAGCAAACGATGAATAAAATGCAGGTTATGGAAGAACACAGAAGTAATATACTGTAAATCATTATTTACCACTGGGATTATAATCATTAAAAACTGACCTCAAAGAACAGTTCAATAACTGACAGTTTAAAATTCTTGCTGCACTTCAATAAATAATATGCACGGTTCTTTATCAAGAACCAGACTGTACCAATAGAATACTTTGTACACTTTGCAATAATTAATGTAACATTGTATTTTCTATTTTATCCTAACAGCTGAGGTATTTGAATTCAGTAGCAGAGAGATGCAACAATAAGAATTTCGGTAAAGGAATAACATTAAATTTACTCCAAACATTACACTCAGACAGAGTTGATATAAGATGTTTAATTCTATATATCATCCCAGTTTGTTTTCAAAAATGTGCTGGAAATGTGGTGAGCAGCTTGGACAACTTTTTACACTTGGTAGCAATGCTGTAAAGCTCAACAACACTGGAAAATAATAATTTTAAAATAATTAATTTAAGTTTAATGAAAGAAATCTTAAATTTGAATTTCCATTGCAATCTATTATATTCTTATTAAACTTTACCAAACCATAATTCCCTGCTAAGAATACCGAATTATGTTTATGGATTCAACAAAAGTATTTTTTAATTGTTATTTAGTTGGTAGATTATTCTACCAAATTGTTCTATAATACAAATACAAGCAAATGTGTGTAGCTAAGAGTTGTACTGTGAAGTCCTTGGTGATCTCAAAGCTTGTTTTTTTTTCTTGCAGATATTTCATTACCCAGCTAGATAACATCTTCAGTACTAAAAGAGAGTGAAATTTGCTTCCTGTTTTTAACTTGCCCTGTCACTCTTGATGGAAGGGTGGTTCTCTTCTCAATAATTGCTTGATTAGGGCATTGTTTATTGCTTGTTTGCTTGGTATTGGTCCTGGTGGTAAAACCCGCTTGTCTGGATATTGCTGGTATTGTGGTTTTTTTATTTCTTTTTAACTCTTTTATTGTCTCTTTTGAATGCTGTGTAAATGTCATTTATCTTTGCAGTAATGGCCAAAATTGTGGAAACCTTTTGGGGAAAGTGTATTTTGGAGGTTTGATGGCTAATAACACCACTTTTTTTTTTTTTTTTTTGGAGTTTCAAGATAATTATATTCCATTGCTGGAATGGCCTGGGAATAGCCCAGACCTTAACCCAATTGAAAATCTATGGAGCCAACTAAAGAAACTTATTAGTCTGAAGCGACCCAGTAATAAAACCAGTTAATAGAAGCAATCATTCAATCTTGGTTTCACATTATAACAACTGCAGAACTAAAAGACTTGGTTCACTCCATGGGAAGATGTTGTAAGACCGTAATTCATGCTAAAGGTTACCCAACTAAGTATTAACTGATGTGTTAATTTTTGTATATATTGTTTTTTCTACATGTTTCACTTTCCTTTATACCAGTGGTAGTCAACCTGGTCCCTACCGCCCACTAGTTGGCGTTCCAGTTTTCATGCTGGGTGGTAGGGGTTTTGTCCGATACGGAAGCATTTTCCTTTTTTTTTAATTTAATTGACTTTTTTAAAAAAATTCATAGCATTATTTAAAAACATTTTCATTAGGTTTTCATAAAATTCCCTGTGACAATTTAAATTTCTGAAAATATACTATTTGTATCGCCCACGCATAAGTTTAGTTGATGTTACCTAAGTGAAACTAAATGGCACTATAGTATGACTGCAAACAAAAGAGCCTTATCCCAGAATAGCTCATGCATCTCCCCCCATACCACCCAGCTGTAACAGACAAGCAGAGCTGGTAGCCGGTGCCCCCTCCCCAAACTCAATCCACAATGCGCAAAAGGCATGCACAGACGACGATACACGATGCATTACTGTGGAACCGGTGGGTGGTTAGAAAATTTTACTACTAACAGAGATACAAAAGTGGGCAGTAGGTAAAAAAGGTTGACTACCCCTGCTTTATACTGTAACTGCTATTCTAATAGCAAATCCTTCATAAAAGTTATTGCATTACTTTCTTGATTAAATTATCCTTCCATTGATATATAATTTTATGGTACTACTGCAAAAAAAAAAGTGGTGTTATTAGCTAGTTTTAGAAAATACACTTTCCCCAAAAGTTTCTACAATTTTGGCCACTACTGTATGTACTGGTATGTGAATTGGTGCCACATCCAAAATGTGGATTTATTTGTGTGTAAAATCTGTATTTCAATTTTATGAAACAGCCAAATTAGAATAGATTTTTAATATTATGAATTGAATTTATAAACAATGTGCAACTCAGTTTGGTGATGGGGACCATGATTCTTGGTATTAATTTTACCGTAAGTTTAATAGTCATTCTTAGGTCATTAATGTGATATATATGTTTAACTATTACAACCAATGTAATAGTGGTATATTGTATTAGAATAATAATAATAATAATAATAATAATAATAATAATAATAATAATAATAATAATAATAATAATAATAATAATAATAATAATAATAATAATAATAATATTTTAATTTGTATACCACCCTTCTCCCAAAGGACTCAGGGCGGTGCACAGCCAAAATAAAATACAAAAACTACACATACAATACTAAGAACAACCCTTAAAAAACTTATTCAATTGGCCACATTTAAATAAAATATCTCCCTATAAAATTAACAGAAATTTAAAAACCCATAAAATCAATTTAAAATTTTAAAAATTCAAGCCAGTATATAGCTTTTATAGAAAGCTATAAACTTAAAATTCAGGGTTTCCTTATTTGCATTACACTATTTTATCCTGTTTTTCATGATGTCTCTTGTATTTTATTCATTTCTTATATCCAGTACAATAATAATTAAAGAAACTATGAATAAAATTAAAGCTATTGTATATTATATTAAAGGGACGCGGTGGCTCAGGGGCTAGGACAACTGAGCTTGTCGATCGAAAGGTCTGCAGTTCGGCAGTTCGAATCCCTAGTGCTGCCGTGTAACGGGGTGAGCTCCCGTTCCTTGTCCCAGCTTCTGCCAACCTAGCAGTTTCGAAAGCACATAAAAATGCAAGTAGAAAAAATAGGGACCACCTTTGGTGGGAAGGTAACAGCATTCTGTGAGCCTTTGCATTTACTCATGCTGGCCACATGACCACGGAGACATCTTCGGACAGCGCTGGCTCTTCGGCTTTGAAACGGAGATGAGCACCACCCCCTAGAGTCAGCAATGACTAGCATGTAAGTGTGAGGGGAACCTTTACCTTTTATATTATATTAACTTAAGCAGAGTTAAAACTTATCAAAGACAGTTGACCATATACCCAACTAGTAGTCTTCTTTCTACTCTCTTGCATTCTCTCTTAATTTCAATATAGAGAATATAAAACACTTCATTTAAAAATCTCTGATATTATTATAGTATACAACCAATCTGAATAATCAAGTGCAATATTTTAGAAATTACTGTACTAGCCACTAAATTAAAACTTTAATCCACTAAAGTTTTAATAGCTGGATATTGATATAAGCCTTCTAAATAATTGCTTAAGTCTTAGTGTACTTCACTGTCAATTCCAAATAAATGATTCATGTATATTTAACATATTAGTCAATAATAGGTAAGAGAAATGTAATTCCAGGAACATGTGTAAAAATTGTTGTGATAAATTATAGTGTTGCCATTAGTCTTATAATTCTGTAATTTCACAGAGGCTAATCAAATGGTAAGAAATTGAAGTGTATTACATATACTTGTAAATACAAATTATAATAAAATCATTTATACTATATGAATGCCACTGATGGTGTCTGATCAAATTTTCTGCTATAGCAAACACCAACTCCATCTTACTGGGTGATACATAAACATTATATATAAAAGAAACAGTAGTCCAACCTACCAAAATAGCCAATACCCTAGATGATAGGCTCAAGATCCAGATGTATCTTGACAGATTTGAACACTGGGTCTTAGCTAACAAAATGAAATTCAATGTAGAGAAAAGTAAAGCCTTACACTTACGCAAGAAAAACCAAAAGTACAAGTATAGACTGGGTGAAACCAGGCTTAAAAGCAGTAACTGTGAGAGGGATCTTGGAGACTTAGTGGACAATCAATTAAATATGAGCCAATAGCAGTGGCAGCCAAAAAAGCCAATGCAATCCTAAATTGCATTAACAGAGGGATATAATCAAGATTAAGACAGGTACTAATACCATTATATAAAGCCTTAGTAAGACCACATCTAGAATACTGCATCCAATTTTGGTCAGCATACTTTAAAAAAGATGTTGATGGGAAAGTAGTAGAGGGTAGAGAGGGAGGTTGTGAAGAAAGGAAGTGGCAATCGGGCAGGCCTGAATTAGTAATAAATAAAAATTAATGATTAATGATGGATAATAGTTTGTACATAAATATGATGTTGGAAAATGGAAATAAAAATTATTTTAAAAAAAAGATGTTGAGACTCTAAAATAGTGCAGAGAAGAGCAACCAAGATGATTAGGGGAGTGGAGGCTAAAATATATGATGAACAGTTGCAGGAACTGGGCATGGTTAGGCTAGTGAAGAGAAGGACCAGGGGAGACATGATAGCAGAGTTCCAATATTTGAGGGTCTGCCACAGAGAAGAAGGGGGGGGGGTCAAGCTATTTTCCAAAGCACCTGAAGGCCAGACAAGGAATAATGGATGGAAACTGACCAAGGAAAGATTCAACCTGGAAATAAGGAGAATTTTTTTGACAGTGAGAGAAAGCAACCAATGCAACAGCTTTCCTTCAGAGGTTGTGAGAGCTTCATCACTGGAGTCTTTCAAAAGACTTGACTGCCATCTATCAGAAATGGTGTAGAGTCTGCTTGGGCAGGGGGTTGGACCATATGACCTATAAGGTCCCTTCCAACTCTGTTAATCTGTATATAAATCCAATATATTTGGGACAGATATTAAAATTTAACTGATTCAATAAGAAAAGTTAAAATTTTGAATTACTGCATAATTATTGCATAAATGCTGGATTTATACTTAATTAGATCTTAATATAGAACATAGAAATTAATAAAAGTTATGGGAGCGTATCTTTTTATTTGTCATTAAAAAGCAGTGTTGAAACTGTACAGTAACCTGGATTTATTTCAGTGTTAAAATACTCTATTCTGTAAATTCTGAATGGCTATCAATCAATTCAGTCAATATAGCCAATAGTCATTGACGATGGCAGCTGGATTCAAACATTTCTAGAAGGCTGCATATCATTTAGATGCTTTTTTATTTATTTGTATACTCTTTTGTTGTGATCAGCAAAACTCAAACACATTACAAATTACAAATTGGATGATCTATCTAGAAAAACACTCTACGTGAACATTATTTTCCAGATCAGAGCAATACTTTTTGTTTTCTGCTATTTCCCCTCCCCTGTGTGTACGGCTCCTCTCTTTGCAAATTTCTGTCCATGATTTTATCTGTTAGTGTTTTTTACCTGTTGTATTTTTTACAATGTATAATTTTAATGTTTTTCAGTGTTTTTACGTCCCAGTAAGCTGTCCCAGAGTTGTTGGAGACAAGATGGGCAACAAACACATTATATAAATAAAATAGTAAATAATTTGCTTTCTACAAATAAGAATGATTGAAAACAGGGAAATTGCTATGAATGGATATCTAAACTTATTAGTACATTCATGCATGCTACATTTATACAACTACCTTAAAAACTGTTTTTGGTGGTATAGGGTTTTATAGCAGACAGAAATGTCCCTGTTATTTCATTTCTGTTATTTATCACAAAATATGTGAATTTTGTAAAAGCCGACAGCTTCTAGAAAAGTTCCTCAAGTATTGTGAAGGGGGGGGGGAACCTATTATGCAACAGCAATGACGCTAATTAAATTATAGCACACTTTAGTTTTTATTTTATCTATTCTATTTCTATATTCTTGACTTGTTATTTATTTTTTTAGCAACACAGTCAGCTTTAATAATTTTTTTCATTTATCAGGAAAATTTCATCTTAATGCTTATAATATATTTTTGTATTAACAACAACAACAACAACAGAGTTGGAAGGGACCTTGGAGTCCAACCCCCTACTCAGGCAGGAAACCCTGCACCACTTCAGACAAATGGTTATCCAACATCTTCTTAAAAATTTCCAGTGTTGGAGCATTCACAACTTCTGGAGGCAAGTTATTCCACTGATTAATTGTTTTAACTGTCAGGAAATTTCTCCTTAGTTCTAAGTTGCTTCTTTCCTTGATCAGTTTCCATCCATTGCTTCTTGTTCTACCCTCAGGTGCTTTGGAGAATAGTTTGACTCCCTCTTCTTTGTGGCAACCCCTGAGATATTGGAACACTGCTATCATGTCTCCCCTAGTCCTTCTTTTCATTAAACTAGACATACCCAGTTCCAATAATAATAATAATAATAATAATAATAATAATAATAATAATAATAATAATAATAATAATAATAATAATAATAATAATAATAATAATAATAATAATAATAATTTAATTTTTATACCGCCCTTCTCCCGAAGGACTCAGGGCGGTGAACAGGCAGATAAAAATAATACAATACATTACAATAAAAACACTATTTAAAAAACTTATTCAATATAGCCTAAATTTAAAATACAATACAAAATAAAAATAAACCTCAATAAAATCCATAAAATCCATGTTTAAAAAACCCTATTTAAGCCAGTCCTGCTCGGAAGAATAGATATGTCTTAAGCTTGCGGCGAAAGGTCCGGAGGTCAAGGAGTTGTCGAAGTCCTGGGGGAAGCTCATTCCAGAGGGTAGGTGCCCCCACCGAGAAGGCTCTCCCCCTGGGGGTCGCCAGCCTACACTGTTTGGCTGACGGCACCCTGAGAAGACCCTCTCTATGGGAGCATACCGGTCGGTGGGAGGCATGTGGTAACAGAAGGCGGTCCCGAAGATATCCCGGTCCTATGCCATGGAGCGCTTTAAAGATGGTAACCAGCACTTTGAAGTGCACTCGGAAAACCACAGGTAGCCAGTGCAGCCTGCGCAGGATCAGTGTTATATGGGAGCCATGAGTGGCTCCCTCTATCACCCGCGCAGCTGCATTCTGAACTAACTGATGTCTCCGGGTGCACCTCAAGGGGAGTCCCATGTAGAGAGCGTTACAGTAGTCCAGGCGAGAAGTGACGAGGGCATGAGTGACCGTGCATAAGGCATCCCGGTCTAGAAAGGGGCACAACTGGTGGACCAGGCGAACCTGGTAAAAAGCTCTCCTGGAGACGGTCACCAAGTGATCTTCAAAAGACAACCGTCCATCCAGGAGAACCCCCAGATTGCGCACCCTCTCCATTGGGGCCAATGATTCGCCCCCAACAGTCAGCCATGGTTGCAACTGACTGTACCGGGATGCCGGCATCCACAGCCACTCAGTCTTGGAGGGGTTGAGCTTGAGCCTGTTTCTCCCCATCCAGACCCGTACGGCCTCCAAACACCGAGACAACACTTCAACAGCTACATTGGGGTGGTCAGGGGTGGAAATGTACAGCTGGGTGTCATCCGCGTACAGTTGATAACTCACCCCAAAACCACTGATGACCTCACCCAGCGGCTTCATGTAGATGTTGAACAGGAGAGGCGAGAGAACTGACCCCTGTGGCACCCCACAAAGGAGGCGCCTCAAGGTCGACCTCTGCCCTCCTGCCAACACAGTCTGCGATCGGTCGGAGAGATAGGATGAGAACCACCGAAACACGGTGCCTCCCACTCCTAATCCCCCCAACCGCCGCAGCAGGATACCATGGTCAATGGTATCAAAAGCCGCTGAGAGATCTAGGAGAACCAGGGCAGAGGAATAACCCCTGTCCCTGGCCCTCCAAAAGTCATCCACCAATGCGACCAAAGCTGTCTCCGTGCTGTACCCGGGTCGGAAACTGGACTGGAATGGGTCTAGATAGACAGATTCATCCAGGTACTGGGGTAACTGGTGTGCCACCACACTCTCAACAACCTTCGCCACAAAGCGGTTACTATAACTGTAACTGGTTACACCCAGTTACTATAAATAGAATAGATTTTTTCTTTATTGGCCAAGTGTGATTGGACACACAAGGAATTGGTCTTGGTGCATATGCTCTCAGTGTACATAAAAAAAAAGATACCTTCATCAAAGTATAACATTTACAACACCAATGATAGGGTACATTGTATCATAGGGTACAATTTAACACTTAATGATACAACACTATAAATGTTTTATTAATGTTTTATTGTTTTATTAATGATAAAACAATATAGTAGCATTACTATATTGTATTCACTTCATGAAACTTTTATTCACTTCATGAAACTTTGGTACATATTAGCATTCAATACTTTTCTCTGGTATAAACCTCTCAGCTGAAGGTAGCAGTTTTTTTAATGTATTAATTTCTGGTTCTGTACTGGTTTTTACATACTTTTACTGATACCTCTAGACTCTTAGAAGAACAATATAAAGCTTTGTCTTGCAATGATCAGTCTTGATCATTGTTCAGGACTGTTAGTTGTTCAGAGAATGTACAACACATAGTCATATGAACATATAAAGAAGAGCACTTCCTATTTCATAATCATCATCAACCAGTCAGTCACGTCCAACCCATTGCCACTCTATGGATCAGCACTCTCCATCCGCCATAGTCATCCCGGTGTTGTCCTTTATTGTGCCAGTGGGTACTAAGGCGGCCCATTCCTCTGCTGCTGATCCCTCCCAGCATGATTGACTTTTTGAGTGAGTCAGCTCTCACGTTATGATCAAAGTATGAAAGCATACTTTCATACTTTGGCTTCAAGTAATATTTTTTTGTGAGAGCCAGTCTAGGACTTCTTTGTTTTTTATTTTTGCAATCCATGGGATGTGTAATAGTCACCTCCAACACCAAGTTTGAAGGTGTTCATGGTTCTCTTATCTGCCTTTTTCAGAGTCCATGTTTTCCAGCCATAAGTAGCAGTTGAAAAAATTATTGAATTAACTAATCTGGTTGTGAGGCTGATACCTTTACTCTTCCAGAAGTTATTCATGCTAAACATTGCAGTTCTTCTAACTGCTATATGCCTTCTGATCTCAGGGCTATAGTCACCACTTTGGTCAGTTTTAGAGACCAGGAGAATAAAATCCTTTCCTTTTGTGAATGAGCCAAAGAATGCAGTCACATCATTATTTTCATATAGAGAGTTATAATAACAGTTATACAGCTTTATACCCTGAGTCAGGTAGATAATGTGTTCTCTAATTGTGGAGAACACATAGGTCAGAGTGCAGATTAACAATGAGATAATTTCATTGTGTTCTCTACAATTGTAATTATCTTTGTTTTCTTAATGTTAAGTTGGAGTCTAAATTTTTTACATTCATCTTTGACTCTCAGGATTAAACACTCCAGATCTTCCTTGTTTTCCATGAGCAATGTTGTGTTTTCTACATATTGGAGGTTATTGATAGTCCTACCATTGATTTTAACACCAATATTATATTCTTCTGAATGTGCATTTGTCATAACTATTTCTGGGTACATAGAATAGAATAGAATAGAATAGAATAGAATAGAATAGAATAGAATAGAATAGAATAGAATAGAATAGAATAGATTTTTTTATTGGCCAAGTGTGATTGGACACACAAGGAATTTGTCTTGGTGCATATGCTCTCAGTGTGCATAAAAGAAAAGATACGTTCATCAAGGTACAACATTTACAACACAATTGATGGTCAATATATCAATATAAATCATAAGGGTTCTGGGTACATGTATGATTAATTAGTAAGATCTGCCTATGGACAAATTAGAGGAAAACTAGATGGTTTTATTGGAAGTTGAGATTTAAATGGAATAGGCCAGAGGTGGCTTTCAGCGGATTCTGACCAGTTCTGGAGAACCGGTACTAGAAATTTTCAGTAGTTTGGAGAACCGGTAGTAAAAAATTCTGACTGGCCCCGTCCCCATCTATTCCCTGCCTCCTGAATCCCAGCTGATCGGGAGGAAATGGGGATTTTGCAGTAACCTCCTCCTGCCACGCCCACCAAGCCACACCCACCAAGCAATGTCACGCCCACCAAGCCACACCCACAGAACCGGTAGTAAAAATTTTGGAAACCCACCAGTGGAATAGGCATATTGTTCCCTAATCATACCTACAGTAAATTGTATTCCAAATTATCCACCTGACTCAGGATATAAAGCTGTATAACTGTATATAACTCTCTATATGAAAGATAATGATGTGACTGCATTCTTTGGCTCATTCACTCCCCCACATTTAGTGTATCTATTTCTTTTTGGGGTTATTTTAGAAAAGGCCATTTAAACAGCAATTTATGACTATCAATTTGTTCTGGCCATAATCCTCTGATTAGTTCAGGTCCCTAGTGCCTTCCGTTCTTACTAAATACACAGTTTAGTGGAGCCCAGTCTTTGTTGCTAGGTAATTATTACTTATAGTTTGAAATGAAGCTCAGTTCCAAGCCATTTGCATTTATGTGCTGAAACTAAATGATTAATATGAATTTTTATACATTTTAGGTTTAATTTCTCAGTCTAATGAAATAATAAATTTAAACTCATCTCCAAAAAGAATCTACTATTCTTTTATTCAGTTCTGCATATAATTGGAAGCATGATTGTAGTATAGTTGAGGAAACTATTTAAAATTTAGATAGTTTATTAGCAGTGGAGTAAATGTTTCATAGTATTTCCCATTTATTCTCCTCACATTTAGTCTTTCAAAATTAACATGTTCTAATTTTCAAAAGTTATGTTTTCAAATTGGTATCTCTTTCGGCCTGGGATAATTGAAAATACACTATAATTATTTATACTCTTCTGTTGGCCATGGCCATAAGTCCCAGGAGGGCAGTATTGCTGCATCTGATCACTGTCTCCCATCTAGCACTGCCCAGGGTACATGTGTAGCTTAAACAATGCTATGAACATAGGTGACTTTTGCTCCCTAATACACTACAATTAAATCAGATTAATTCTGAATTGAAATGTTAATACACATTTTCTATTAATTGAACTTTCTGTCAACTGGTATGACAATATTATTTAAATCAACTTGGGAACAATTCATGGAAATCCCCACCTACTCAGTTTTTGTGTAATAAAAGGAAGCAAAGAAGGAAAGTTTTTATTTCAAAATATTTGGGCCAGCGAGGGAAAATAACTTCATCTATTTCACAAGGGAATTATAATATTACTATAAACATTTACAGATGGATTTATGGTAGAGCCATTCAGAACAAATTAAAGATTATATAGTCAGATCAGATTCTAAGGGTCAAGTTATGTGAAACATTATGTACTAGTGTATAGCTTCCATACTAGACTTTATTCTACAGTAACCACATATGGGCCTCAATTACAATCAGGACTAAGTATGAGAAACAAATATATTCTCTAAAGCCTTTGAAAGAGTCATCCCACCCCCATAGATGTGCAAAAATGTGCATACCACAAGCATGGGAAACAGTGCTCCATTTCTGCCACTCCAGAATATCTATGATTAGAGAAGAAATTGTTAGATGCATTTACTAGACAAGATTCAATTACTTTAGACAGGATAACAGGTGAGAGAGGAAAAAACACCCCTGGCCTCTTTCCTTATTGTGATAAGCCCTAAAATGTGAACCTGGTATTTCACAGAGAGAAAGACTATGCAACACCAACCCATAAAACAATCAGTTTATGTGGATTAAGTTTTAGGCTTTTTCCAGCAACATTCTTTCAAAATTTTTACCTGTTCCTATTAAATTACATATATTGATTTACAATTGATTGATTAAGTTAAGCACGGTAAGTGGGAGGCGCAGATATGGCGGAAGTGAGGGGCCGTATCATGTTCAGGGGGCGCGTCCTCGCTGTTTAAAAGCGATTGCGTGCTCCGGCCCCTCAGACTTTTCCCGTTCCCCGAGCGGTCAGCATCACCAGGGCTTGGACCTCCGGCTGATGTTGTGCAATGTGCGGTCCGTGGTTAATAAAGCCCCCCTGATTCGGGATCTTATACAGGGGGAGTCCGCGGACCTTATGGGCATTACGGAGACCTGGCTGGGCACGGAGGGGGGAGTGCCTCTTGTTGAAATGTGCCCACCGGGTTTCCGAGCATTCCATCAGCCGAGGGCCCAAGGTAGGGGTGGGGGGGTGGCGGTTGTTATTAAGGATAGTCTAGAACCGAGGGAGACCACTGTTCCTCAGATTGCCAGTTGTGAATCCCTCTTTGTAAAGTGGGGCCATAGGGGTCAGATGGGCTTGTTGGTCACGTACCTGGCTCCTTGCTGCGTGACAACAGCCCTGCCCGAGCTGTTGGAGGTGCTTGCCGGGGTGGCGGTTGAGACCCCCAGACTTATGGTCATGGGGAACTTTAACTTGCCATCGACTGGCGTGTCATCGACAGCAGCTCGGGAGTTCATGGCCTCCATGACGGCCTTGGACCTGACACAAGTAGTTGATGGCCCTACTCACATTGGGGGAGGCACACTGGATTTGATTTTCATCTCTGGTCAGTGGTTACATGATCTGGACTTAGGAGATCTAGTCACCGAGCCTTTGTCATGGTCAGATCATTCTCTCCTTCGTCTGGACTTTCGGACCGCCACTCAACACCACAGGGAGACGGGGCCAATACGTTGGTTCCGTCCCAGGCGCCTGATGGACCCGGAGAGGTTCCTGACGGAGCTTGGGCCGTTACCTGAGGGTCTGACCCACGGCACGGCTGAAGAACTAGTTGTGGCTTGGGAACAGGCTGCGGCTGGGGCTCTAGACCATGTCGTGCCTTTGCGGCCTCTGACCCGGCATAGGTCTCAACCAGCTCCTTGGTTTTCCGAGGAGCTGAGGGAGATGAAACACCAGAGAAGATGCCTAGAGAGTTCCTGGAGATCCAGCCATTCCAAGGCTGACCAGACACTAGTTAGGTCATATAGTAGGACCTATCTAGTGGCAATGAGGGAAGCGAGACGCCTCTATGTCTCCTCCCTCATTGCATCAGCAGATAACCGCCTGGCCGCCCTGTTTCGGGTGACCCGCTCTCTCTTCAACAGGAGGTGCGGGATGACATATTGCAGGGACATGCCGAGGAGTTTAGTGGTTATCTATACGATAAAATCGTTCAACTTCGGGATGGATTGGATCAAAATTGGGTTGATCCAGGTGAGAGGTCAGAGATGCGTCTTGTTGAGACTATTTGGGATGAATTTGACCCTGTGGCTCCCGAGGACATGGACAGGTTGTTGGGGAGATTGAATGCCACCACATGTTTACTGGACCCGTGCCCCTCCTGGCTGGTACTGGCCACGCAGGAGGTGACACGAGGCTGGCTCCAGGGGATTGCTAATGCTTCTTTGTTGGAAGGGGTTTTTCCTACTGCCTTGAAAGAGGCGGTGGTGAGACCCCTCCTCAAGAAGCCTTCCCTGGACCCAGCTGTTTTAGGATATTATCGTCCGGTCTCCAACCTTCGCTTTGTGGCAAAGGTTGTAGAGAGTGGGTGGCACGTCAATTACCCCAATACCTGGAGGAAACTGTCTATCTAGACAGGGTGTTTTGTGTCCTCAAAGCAAGAGAGGTTTCTCAAAAGGAAATATAGAATAATGGCATTTTAGTGGAAAATAACAGCAGAGAAAAATAATAAAAATTGAGTAAGCCTTGTCAGAAGTTTTTTTTTTTTAAAAAATAATTTTTTACAACATAAAAGCAATTAGGAAAAAATTAAAGACAAAAATGGTGATAAAATAATAGAACAATGAAAGAGAATCTTGTCATAACTTCTAAAAATAAATGGGAAGTGTAGTTTTTCAGAGCCATCACATAAAAAGAAGTATGCATGGGGTGTTTTCCATCTTAAATTTGTCTGGAGCTCAAATCTCACCTCCCCTACTAGAGTTTGAGTTGGGTAGATTTATGATAGAAAAATTAAATGCATTACTTTTAGTTGAGAAATTATATATATGTGTTTATATATTATATAATCTTTTTGTATGATACCTACATATATTGTTATGACAAAATAAATAAATAAATAAATAAATAAAATAAGAAATGCATTTGTTTCTCTGCATCCAGTGTTTCTATGTATGCATCCAGATTAGATATCAAGAATACTTTCCCAAAAGTTTTTTAAAAAAAATTTAAAGTGTGAGAAGAATGAAATGGAACACTGAAGCATATTATAAGCCCAAAACTGAGAGTAGAAAAGTTGTCTTCTAGTTTTATATTTGGGAATAAAGAAGTTTCAGGACCATCACAAAATAGGAACAGCTCAACCACTATAACATCATGCCCTTGGAGACCAGTTTAAGCAGATAATCCAGATAAGGAGCACAAGTGATGGCAAATAAAAATTTGGAAAAATCTAGTAAAATTGAAACATCATGGATCAGCAACCCAGTAAGTCATCAGTTACACCAGCCCAATCTTTTGGGGAGTATGTGTTATATTTAAACTTTGAGAGATAAAGAGTATATTCCATAAACAGGAAGTTCAAGAACTATGGTTCTGTAGAGTAAAAGTCAAGTTTGACTTTCATTTTAATCAAAAGCAGTTTAATGTAATTGAATACCTATTTTATGATTGCTTCCTAAGTATTTAATGAATACAAAGAATATAATGATGAAACAGTTAAAGGAAACCTCTTTAACGCATTCTTTGGCTCAGTCTTTGTTAACAGTAATGGCTTATACCCGACATTCCCCAATCGTACCAACAATGAGTATAACGATCTAACACATATAGACTTCACAGAAGATAATGTTGAAAAAGCTCTTCAAAAACTGAAACCATCCCTATCTATTGGACCTGATGGACTATATGCATACTTCTTAAAAAAACTTTCCACTAATATAGCAGAACCCCTAAGCATAATCTTTGAAAAAGCTTTCACGACCAGTTCCTTTCCCAAACTTTGGTCACTAGCAACGGTTATCCCTGTCTTCAAAAAAAGAGATCCCAGCCTAGTTGAAAATTACAGACCAATCTCTCTATGCTGCATCACCTGCAAAGTAATGGAATCTATCATCAACCAATCCATTACCTCCACCTAGAAACAAACAACCTACTCTCGAATAAACAATTTGGTTTCAGAAAAAAATTAATATGTAACTTACAACTTCTTCACTGCAAAAACATATGGACTACTAATCTTGATCAGGGAAAAGCAATAGATGCAATCTACATAGACTTCTGTAAAGCTTTTGACTCAGTAGTACATGATAAACTTCTCCTAAAACTAAAATCCTATGGCATCTCAGGACCCCTCCACAATTGGATAACAGCTTTTCTATCAAACAGACAACAAGTGGTCAAAATTGGCAATGCTCTATCAAACCCTGTCCCTGTCAAAAGTGGCGTTCCCCAAGGCAGCGTTCTTGGACCAACGCTCTTCATACTATACATAAATGATCTCTGTGACCATATCTCAAGTTATTGTGTTCTCTTTGCTGACGACGTCAAACTATTTAACACCACCAACAATATTACTACCCTTCAAAAAGACCTTGACTTTGTATCCGATTGGTCTAAAACCTGGCAACTCCAGATCTCAACCAGCAAATGCTCAGTCTTACATATTGGAAAAAAGAACCCAAACACTAAATACAAGCTTGATGAACATTACCTTACAGATGACCCCCACCCTGTTAAAGACCTTGGAGTTTTCATATCAAACGATATAAATGCCAAAGGCCACTGCAACTACATCGCAAAAAAGGCTTTAAGAGTTGTAAACCTAATCTTGTGTAGCTTCTTCTCCAAAAATACTACACTACTAACCAGAGCATATAAAACATTTGCTAGATCAATTCTTGAATACAGCTCAACTGTCTGGAACCCATACCACATTTCTGACATCAATACAATTGAATGTGTCCAGAAATATTTTACAAGAAGAGTTCTCCACTCCTCTGAATACAACAAAATACCTTATGCCACCAGGCTTGAAATCCCGGGCTTGGAAAATTTAGAACTATGCCGCCTTCGACATGACCTGAGTTTAACTCATAAAATCATCTATTGAATAGAATAGAATTTTATTGGCCAAGTGTGATTGGACACACAAGGAATTTGTCTTGGTGCATATGCTCTTAGTGTACATAAAAGAAAAGATACGTTCATCAAGGTACAACATTTACAACACAATTGATGATCAATATATCAATATAAATCATAAGGATTGCCAGCAACAAGTTATAGTCATACAGTCATAAATGGAAAGAGATTGGAGATGGGAACTATGAAACGATTAATAGTAGTGCAGATTCAGTAAATAGTCTGACAGTGTTGAGGGAATTATTTGTTTAGCAGAGTGATGGCCTTCGGGAAAAAACTGTTCTTGTGTCTAGTTGTTCTGGTGTGCAGTGCTCTATAGCGTCGTTTTGAGGGTAGGAGTTGAAACAGTTTATGTCCAGGATGCGAGGGATCTGCAAATATTTTCACGGCCCTCTTCTTGATTCGTGCAGTATACAGGTCCTCAATGGAAGGCAAGTTGGTAGCAATTATTTTTTCTGCAGTTCTAATTATCCTCTGAAGTCTGTGTTTTTCTTGTTGGGTTGCAGAACCGAACCAGACAGTTATAGAGGTGCAAATGACAGACTCAATAATTCCTCTGTAGAATTGGATCAGCAGCTCCTTGGGCAGTTTGAGCTTACTGAGTTGGCGCAGAAAGAACATTCTTTGTTGTCCTTTTTTAATGATGTTTTTGATGTTAGCTGTCCATTTGAGATCTTGCGATATGATAGAACCCAGAAATTTGAAGGTTTCTACTGTTGATACTGTGTTGTCAAGTATTGTGAGAGGTGGAAGTATGGAAGGGTTTTTCCTAAAGTCTACCACCATTTCTACGGTTTTGAGTGTGTTCAGTTCCAGATTGTTTTGGTTGCACCACAAGGCTAGTCATTCGACCTCTCGTCTATATGCGGATTCGTCATTGTCTCGAATGAGACCAATCACTGTTGTGTCATCTGCGAACTTCAGTAGCTTAACAAATGGATCATTGGAGATGCAGTCATTGGTATACAGAGAGAAGAGAAGTGGGGAGAGCACACAGCCTTGGGGGGCCCCTGTGCTAATTGTACAGGTATTTGATGTGATCTTGCTTAGCTTCACCTGCTGCTTCCTGTTTGTTAGGAAGCTTGTGATCCACTTACAAGTCTGTTCCGGTACCTGTAGCTGGTTTAGCTTAGTTAGAAGAATGTCTGGAATGATGGTATTGAATGCTGAACTAAAGTCTACAAAAGGACCCTTGCATAGGTCTTTGGAGACTCAAGATGTTGTAGGATGTAGTGCAGAGCCATATTAACAGCATCATCTGTTGATCTATTTGCTCGGTATGCAAATTGCAAGGGGTCTAAGAGCGGATTCGTGATGGTTTTCAGGTAGGAAAGCACTAGCCTTTCAAAGGTTTTCATGACTACAGATGTTAGAGCAACTGGTCTGTAGTCATTCAGTTCCTTGATGGTGGGCTTCTTCGGCACTGGGATGATGGTAGAGCGTTTGAAGCAAGAAGGAACATAGCACATCTCTAGTGATTTATTGAAAATATGGGTGAAGATGGGGGCCAATTGGTCAGCACAGACTTTTAAGCAAGAAGGAGTTATCTTGTCTGGGCCTGGAGCTTTTCCTGGCTTTTGTCTGTGAAATAGGCCCTGCACTTCCTTTTCTGTGATCACTAGGGGTTGTGAACCCAATGAAATGGGCTTGGCTGTTGTTGGTGTGTCTGAGATGGGGGTTGTGGAGATAGGTGGCTGTAGTTTCCTTTCAAACCTGCAGTAAAACTCATTCAGGTCATCTGCCAGTTGTTGATTACCTTCAGCCTGGGAAGGAGGTTTGCCATAGCCGGTGATATTTTTAAGAGTTTTCCACATGTTTGCTGGTTCATTTGCTGAAAATTGATTCTTTAGCTTTTCAGAGTAGCTTCTTTTTGCTGCTCTTATCATTGTACAGCATTTTATCACCTTTTCTGTAGGCTTCCTCTTTGGAATGTCGTAGCTGCTTAAGTTTAGGTGTAAACCAAGGTTTGTTATTACTGTGTATTCGCAAGTTCCTTGTAGGTACACATAGGTCTTCACAGAAGCTGACATATGATGTTACAGTATCTGTGAGTTCATCCAGGTCTGCAGAGGTATCTTTAAAAATATTCCAATCAGTGCAGTCAAGACATGCCTGTAGCTTTAATTCTGATTCCTCCATCCAGGATTGCAATGTCCTTCCTGTCGAAGACTACTTCAGTTTCAGTTGCAACAATACACGAGCACACAATAGATTTAAGCTTAATGTTAACCATTCCAATCTTGATTGCAGAAAATATGACTTCAGCAACAGAGTTGTTAATGCTTGGAATAAACTATCTGACTCTGTGGTCTCTTCCCAAAATCCCCAAAAACTGTCTACTATTGACCTCACCCCATTTCTAAGAGGTCTGTAAGGGGCGTGCATAAGAGCACAAGCATGCCTACCATTCCTGTCCTATTGTTTCCTTTCGTTATATACAATTAATATAGTTATTACATATTCATACTTATATATATGCTTATATATTATATAGTAATTTCATGCTTATGCTTATATATACTGTGTGACAAAATAAAATAAATAAATATTTAGTCATTTTCTTTTAATAACATATTATAAATTGGTTGCTTTTAAGGTCTCGTGAGATGAGGGACAGCAAGCGCTTTATCCTTGAATTGAAATGCAACATTTTTCCTACTTTAATTTCAAATTGGAATAGATCCAAATAATTGTCTGTGTTAAACATTTTAATACTTGAATGCTTTGCTCTAAAACTAAAAGCAATTGTATAATAGTTGTCTGCATTGATGCAAGCTAAATTAACACTAGCTTTGTTAGAAAGCTTTGCATTTACTTTATCTTTAACAACAGTAGAGGTCACATGGATAGTTAAAGAAAAATTCTTTTTAAAGGTCAAGTCCTCAGTCCCATTCTGGCAATTTTAAATAAATATGAATAACATTGATTCATATAAAAGATATTCAAATTGCCAAGTACTTTATATTCTTAGATTGCACAAATTGAAGCATGTCCACTGAAACATGACTAGCTACGCTCCTCATTAAATCTGTTCTTTATTCCCTTATCAGTAAAATACATGTATAATTTTATCTACAAAACAAAAACAAATGTGTCACAACAAGTTTTCAAGATTGCTATAATCTGATCTATAGAAATATGAAATAAAAACTGTGACTTTCAATTTGTCGGATAAAAGGCTATTTGAAGTAGGCCAATGGTTGTCACGGAGCAGGCAAATCCAACATGGATATAAATTTGTACACCTTCAATGCAAACCCTGAAAGCATCTTCATTAACTCAGACAAGGGGCAGTTGTTCAGTGGTATTATAAATAGTGCATTAGTAAAATTCCAGTGCTGTAATTGGGGTAGTTGTTCCCCAGATTTATGCTTTTGGAAGACTTCAGCTTGTCTTCTCTAGGAGTGGCATCTGAGGTAGCTTGGGACTCCATGGCTATGATGACAGCTATGGGCCTGTCTCATACGATCCAAAACATAATGGCAATAGCACCTAGACTTATATACTGCTTCACAGTGCTTTATAGCCCTCTCTAAGCGGTTTACAGCCTGCACTACTGCATTTTAAACACTGCACCACTATGGCTCATAATTGTGGTCCTGTGTCTGACATGGTTTTTATGTCAACAATAGCAAAGTGTTTTTGGATTTTGAAGACATACTTATTTCTCCTATCATGGTTAAATCACTCCCTGGTATGCCTGCAGTTTTCTGATGTCACCCTCTGGATCTATTTGATAGGTCCATCCAGGCAACTTGTTGTTTGGAAACTTGTCTTGTTTGGGTTTCAGAGGGAATTTGGAATTGTTCCAGATCTGCTGCATAGGTCTGACCTAAAGCTGGTTGATGCCCGGAATAAAAAGAAATCTGAAGCCTTAGATCAGATCAATCTGAGCTGTTTCCCCATGGTCATGGATTCCAGGATTCACCCTGCTTTATGCTTAGGGAGATGAAACCTCTGAAAAGATGCCTAGGCCTGATGGACAAAGAACGACCTGACTGAATATGGGCTATAGCACTTACTAGAGCCTACCTCGCAGCAATAAGAACTGCAAAATGTGATTATTTCTCCACCCATATTGTCTCTGAGGTACACTTATAGTGCCTTGTTTTGGGTGACCTGGAGTTTCCTCGAAGGAAGTAATTCCACTTCACCCACAGGGTTGCAGTGAGGAATATTTTGAGCATATGATGGATAATGTTTCTCAGAATATTCTCACTCCTGGGATAATATTTTTAGAAACAACCATATTTACATAGATATCTCCATTCTTTTTTTTCATTTCTTAGGACTCATTTTTTTTATCTCTCCATATTTTTAGAGCAAAAAATCTTAACAATAATAAGTAATGTATCTCTTAATATTTTTTCCTGTATCTCATCAAGAAAATAAGGATTATTCAGTTCAAATTAGCCCACTCGCAACTTGATCATAAATATCACTTCAAATCCCATCTCCTGATATTTGATAAACGTGCCTGGTACAAAAAAAACCCTGGACTACTTTCAAAGTAAGCATCAAACAAGGGTTTCTTTTGGAGTTGCTGTTTGGTATTAATCTACTTTCTATACTAACTTCTTCTGAACAGTCCATAAATTCTGTAAGGAGCTAGGCTCTCTGTGTCTACCTTAATGAAATTCCTGATGAGCACTTAGGCGCATTATGAGAAATAGAAGAGATGATGATACAACTAACTATCTTTCTTTTTCCATTACCCCTGCTGCCCTAGCAGTTCTCTGCTGAAGATGCTCTTCCTTACATGAAAACATAGAAATCTGTAGAAATGGTTTCTGAGTGAAACAGTATAACTATAATCCATTTAAATTGGGTTGTAGTTGGGAAAATAAATAATTATAATGGCTCATTTGTATAAATTTGTTTAAAGTAATGTGCTGAACAATCTTTTAAAAGGAAGATGGTACACATAAATTATATGTTATTTTTTTTAAAAAAAACTTTCTTCTTTCTGGAAGATACTGTACTAACAATTTATTTATCTATAGGTAGTCCTGCTACGGTTTGCTTTTTTTCCATGACACCTTTACTTTATATTTTTATTATTATTGGTTGTAAGATCTGGATTTGACATTTTTATCCATCTATCAAATATTTCCAGATGATCAGGAATAGGCAAATAACAACAACAACAACAACAACAACAGAGTTGGAAGGTACCTTGGAGGTCTTCTAGTCCAATCCCCTGCCCAGGCAGGAAACCCTATACCACTTCAGACAAATGGTTATCCAACATCTTCTTAGAAATTCCCAGTGTTGGAGCATTCACAACTTCTGCAGGCAAGTCGTTCCACTCATTAATTGTTCTGATTGTCAGGAAATTTCTCCTTAGTTCTAAGTTGCTTCTTTCCTTGATCAGTTTCCACCCATTGCTTCTTGTTCTACCCTAGATGCTTTGGAGAATAGTTTGACTCCCTTTTCTTTGTGGCAACCCCTGGGATAATATTTTTAGAAACAACCATATTTACATAGATATCTCCATTCTTTTTTTTCATTTCTTAGGACTCATTTTTTTATCTCTCCATATTTTTAGAGCAAAAAATCTTAACAATAATAAGTAATGTATCTCTTAATATTTTTTCCTGTTTCTCATCAAGAAAGCAAGGATTATTCAGTTCAAATTAGCCCACTCGCAACTTGATCATAAATATCACTTCAAATCCCATCTCCTGATATTTGATAAACGTGCCTGGTACAAAAAAAAACCTGGACTACTTTCAAAGTAAGCATCAAACAAGAGTTTCTTTTGGAGTTGCTGTTTGGTATTAATCTACTTTCTATACTAACTTCTTCTGAACAGTCCATAAATTCTGTAAGGAGCTAGGCTCTCTGTGTCTACCTTAATGAAATTCCTGATGAGCACTTAGGCGCATTATGAGAAATAGAAGAGATGATGATACAACTAACTATCTTTCTTTTTCCATTACCCCTGCTGCCCTAGCAGTTCTCTGCTGAAAATGCTCTTCCTTACATGAAAACATAGAAATCTGTAGAAATGGTTTCTGAGTGAAACAGTATAACTATAATCCATTTAAATTGGGTTGTAGTTGGGAAAATAAATAATTATAATGGCTCATTTGTATAAATTTGTTTAAAGTAATGTGCTGAACAATCTTTTAAAAGGAAGATGGTGCACATAAATTATATGTTATTTTTTTTAAAAAAAACTTTCTTCTTTCTGGAAGATACTGTACTAACAATTTATTTATCTATAGGTAGTCCTGCTACGGTTTGCTTTTTTTCCATGACACCTTTACTTTATATTTTTATTATTATTGGTTGTAAGATCTGGATTTGACATTTTTATCCATCTATCAAATATTTCCAGATGATCAGGAATAGGCAAATAACAACAACAACAACAACAACAACAGAGTTGGAAGGTACCTTGGAGGTCTTCTAGTCCAATCCCCTGCCCAGGCAGGAAACCCTATACCACTTCAGACAAATGGTTATCCAACATCTTCTTAGAAATTCCCAGTGTTGGAGCATTCACAACTTCTGCAGGCAAGTCGTTCCACTCATTAATTGTTCTGATTGTCAGGAAATTTCTCCTTAGTTCTAAGTTGCTTCTTTCCTTGATCAGTTTCCACCCATTGCTTCTTGTTCTACCCTAGATGCTTTGGAGAATAGTTTGACTCCCTTTTCTTTGTGGCAACCCCTGAGATATTAGAACACTGCTATCATGTCTCCTCTAGTCCTTCTTTTCATTAAACTAGACATACCCAGTTCCTGCAACCGTTCTTCATATGTTTTAGCCTCCAGTCCACTAATCATCTTTGTTGCTCTTCTCTGCACTCTTTCTAGAGTCCCAACATCTTTTTTACATCGTGGCGACCAAAACTGAATGCGATATTCCAAGATTGGCCTTACCAAGGCATTATATGGTATTAACACTTCACATGATCTTGATTCTATCCCTCTGTTTATGCAGCCCAGAACTGTGTTGGCTTTTTTAACACTATCAAACAACAAAATGTTGTTTGATAGTGTTAAAGGTGTCATTGCAACTTGTAAGCTACTCCAAGTAAAGCTGCCTTTTATAATTGAGTGATGATGATTTTGATAATGCCAATGGTGTTCCAATGGTGCTGCAGATGTTTTAGGATTCTTTGTTTTCAGTCGTCATATATTTACAACAGGTAAACAACATTTTTTTTTTGGCAGTAGTCCTGCAGCTGCTGGCTTAGTCCTGAATCCTGAAGCTCATTTCTAATCAGATGTCCAGGAATTCCAACCCCTAGCATGATCTTTGTTAACCCAGGCGGCTATCAATCCAGTAAGGGGTTCTGTAAATTATATCTCATCATATTGTTTATGGGATATGGGATCATATTGTTCCTGGGATGAGACCTGTATGGTATGGTTGAACCCCTGGCATAAGTCTGATCCTCCTCGGAGCACTCAAGCCCTACAATAACATCAAGATAGTGCCTCACTGTTTTATTATTATTACTTAACAATTATTTCCATCCAAAATATTGCTTTTCAATTAATAGGTATACATTTTTGTATATGTTTCTCTGCACTTTGTGCTATTGGTGGACATTTTGCTTTCCCCACATGGTCCTTCTCACAGAGTGTATCACATCATCATCACTAAGAGGAGTCAATATTGATAGTAAATAAATTAACAAACTTTGCCTAGACATAGAGATTATGGTTATATTAAAATATCTTTTTTTACCAAGTATGTGAGTAAATGAAGGAGTAATTACTATTTTTGAGATCCTCAAAATAAATTAGTCCAAACTGTTATGCTACTTTTTTGGCATCGAGTGAGGAATCAGCAGTTTGCTGATAGTAACCAATTACATAGCTCTTGTGTGGGCTAGATTAAAGAAAATGCTTGCCTTCTACCTTAGTTAGTTATTGTATATATTCTATTCACTATATTAGGTAATCTAAAGTAAACAAAAGGAAGGATAAATAAAAAGAGCTGAATAATGCACATAGACCTAATAAGTGTAAAAAAGCAAAAGATAATATATACTCTGATTGCATGGCCAACTCTAATCAACAAGAGCATTAATTGCTTCGTTTCTTAGAGAAAGATACTGAAAATATAATATAAAAGGCCAGAACAAAGTGTGAAAACTACCACTTGTAAGAACCTGTCAGTGTATGAGAGTTCATGAATTGGACTAGACAATGGGGACTGTTTGGTGACCCAGATGGCTCAGGGCCTGGGTGTGGCTTAGCTTGACAGATTTGTATATAAGAGTTGCTTTGTCCTTTCAATATAGCCTCTTATATAGCTTCTGTGTTTCTGGCTTCTGAGTTCTGGTTCTGGCTTCTGCTGCATGGATATTCTATACATCATGCTTTATATTATTGTATATAAAGAAGTTTCTTATATAAATGAATCCTGCTGAATTATTTACTTGCATGGTGGTTGGATTGCTGCAAACTCTAACAGAACCATGATTCATACCACTGGTGGGAACTATGAATCATAGAATGTTAAAGATAAAAATGGGGCCTTTCCACCAATCCCACTAATAAAAGTATTAGAAAGCTGAAATACATATACAAAAAATTATTTGAAATTTACCAAATATATTTGGACTTCTTAGCCAGCAAACAGATTGGAACATATTTTCCCATTTCCTTTCATATATTTAGATGTATTGCATGCATGAGTGTATTCTAATAAAGGATTTGGAAAGCACTCAGTCATCTTGTAAGACATCAACAAATGCTTCCCCTAATATTGCATTCAATATCCCAATCTTTTTGAAACACAGGTAGAAGATGGAGATGAAATTCTATTTGGCTTCTGAATGGTATAAATGTCTGAAATGGATTTGGTTCTATTCCAGCAAGATATAGCTGCCCTTGCTTCAGAAGATGATGGATTTTAAAAGGAGATAATCTTTGGTTATTTCTGCATACAGATCATCCCAACAATATGAAAATCATCCTAGATTCATGTCTCCTGGAAGATCAGGAAGAAGCCATGTTTTGCACAGTTTCATCTTGTGTCCTATTACATCAAATTCAAAATCTGGTAATATTGCTGAAAGTCACTCATGCCTTTCTCATTTCCTATTTGAACTATTGTTGCTCTTGAAGACCACAGCATTTTTCAGAATGCACTGGCCCCAAATAACAGACCCAATAAAAATTTCACATTACATGTCTAGTACAGGAACTGCAGTGATTGTTGGTAACTTCTTGGTACATGTCACTGCTTTTGAAAGCTCTTTTTTGTTTAAGACATGGACATTTATAGAACTGCATTCTTTGAATAGAATCTGCTTATCCTATAACCTTCTCAGTGGTATCTCCCCTATCAAACAGCCTTACCCAGGAACTCAGCCTGGTCAAATGAAAAAAAGTCCTGGATCTTCTAAAGATCTTTGATGTAATGGAGGTAGAATGTCTTTTGAGGATGTTGGACCGTGGTGGAAAAATGCTGTTTAGTTTTTTATATATATATATATATATATATATATATAAATGTATAAATAGGTAAATAAATTTTAGTTTGCAAATTTGTCTCTAAATATTTTCTTGACTTAGGAAGCTGTGTTAGACTGGACTAGCAAATATCAAATTTACAAATAGTTTCTACTAGCCAAATCATTAATTTGCTTAGCAAAGATAAGGCTTTTATATTTATTTATTTATTTATCTTTGTGAATCATCGTTGTGTTACATTATGTTAGACAATATATTTTATGTTAAAATAACTATTCTTTAGGCAAAGCGCTGCATTTATATTCTAAAAATACTAAGTGAAATCAATAGGACATTCTAGAGCCAAAGTGATCAATATCTAGGTTTTTCTGCTTCCTGTGCCACCCACTAACCTCCCCATGATTGCTGCTGTGCTCTATGAGATCTTTCCTCCACGCTTCCCATGTGACAATGCATGAACAGCTGCAAAGAAACCTCCCCTACTC
This sequence comes from Ahaetulla prasina, assembly GCF_028640845.1. Taxonomy (NCBI): domain Eukaryota; kingdom Metazoa; phylum Chordata; class Lepidosauria; order Squamata; family Colubridae; genus Ahaetulla; species Ahaetulla prasina. The sequence continues at coordinate 71,326,068 of NC_080546.1, read as the reverse complement.
TCAAGTCAGTGAGCTGGACCTGTCTTTCAAGTAAGCATATCAAAATCATGAAGAGCAACGAATGAAAGATATTGTGTGAAGTCATACTTTGTCTAGCAATGCATGCAGTTTATTTAAATTGTCATATGGTATATTGTCCAGCTCATCTTCTTAGCAATGAAAGGTGATTTCAGACAGGTGTACTGGTGGAAGTAAAACGTATGAGAGTGATGACTGCAACAGAATTTTCTCTATGCTGTTTTCTCTTGAATACCTGAAACATCTCTGCTATTTTGTTGAGTGTTATTTCAGGTGACAGCCACTATATCTGCCTAGAAAGGAATGGGAAAGAAGGATAATGTTTCTCAATAAGGATGTTCAATTTTCATATATTGCTGAATGACTGAATCATTCTACATCATTATTACTTCTCCATCTTGTATGTGTTTTGTATGGATGGTACTGTGAGGATAAGTGACATACCACAGAATTTGTTAAGCAAGCAACAGAGAGCAATTGAACGAGTCCAGAAATATTTCACAAGATGAGTTCTCCGCTCCACTGTAAACAACAAAATACCTTATACCACCAGACTTGAAATCCTGGGACTAGAAAACTTAGAACTCCACCGACTCTGACCTGTGTTTAACACACAGAATCATATATTGCAGTGTCCTTCCTGTTAAAGACTACTTCAGCTTCAATCGCAATAATACAAGAATAAACAATAGATTCAAACTTAACGTTAACCGCTTCAATCTTGATTGCAGAAAATATGACTTTTGTAAAAGAGTTGTTAATGCTTGGAATATACTACCTGACTCTGTGGTCTCTTCTCAAACTCCCAAAAGCTTTAACCAAAAACTATCTACTATTGATCTCACCCCATTCCTAAAAGGACTATAAGGGGCATGCATAAGTGCACAAAAGTGCCTACCGTTCCTGTCCTATTGTTTCCTTTCATTGTATGTGCTTGTATATAATGTTGTGACCAAAAAAAAAGAAAAAGAACAGTTGAGCTGGGAATCCTGCTTTGAGTTATTCTGACACACATGGTCACACGCATACATCCCTGTATAGTGTCTGGGTGATATAAGACGTAAACTGGGCAATAAAATTAAACTAATAATTCAGAAATCCAGCTAACAAATGTCTAAGTTAAAAAAAATCATTCCCAACTTACAATAGGAACAAGTGGCCAAAAATCCCAAGATAAAGAAAGAGCACTTAACTTTTCTTATTCTTATCTCTGGTCAGGGACATAGGAACAGAAAATGAGTAAGAAAAGACATATGACTCCTTCTGCACTGACATAATGCTTACGGAATAAATATTAAATTGTGCTTAGTTTTGAAAGATTGAAATGGCAGCATATTTTGGCTTTGATTGATCCAAAACTATGTTAAATATTGTTCCTTTTTACATTTTTAATAACATTTATGAAATGTAGATTTGAAAAAAGCTCAAAAAGAGTGCTTCAGAATCCATCTATAATAACATATTTATTGCCTTATTATATGTTTATACAAAAATCAAGTCCAAGTGCACAAAAAAAGTTCTGCTACTTCTAATTTTGGTCAGCTCAAATTAAGTTTACTTTATTTTGTAGAATTAATCCAATTACTACTCAATGCTCTTGAAAACTACAAAAGCAAAAACAAAGAAGTCAGAGTTTAAAAAATAATAATAAATCCCTCTATAAAAAGAGACTTTAATATGCATTTACAACCAATTGTAGAATCCTGGCTTCACTTGAATGTGATTTGTGACCCTTTTTGATAACTTACAGCCAAAAATGCCACATACCCCCATTTGGGAAGTTATATTTGCTTAATGACCATATGATTCATTTAAAGAATGTACGATTAACTTAATAACCATTGTAAAAATGGTCATAAAATGTCTTGGCTTACGATCGCAATGACTTACGATGGAAATTTTAGTCCCCATTATCGTTGTAAGTCAAAGACAACCTGTAGAGGTACACTCCAGCTAATTAAACCTTTTAAAGGTATATCAGAAGAAATTTGAATTACAGTGAACACTCTGTTTAAAATAAATATAGTTATTTATTTGTTCTTATAGAAGAACAAAAATTCAACCAAACAAAGACACATATTACAATATAGGCTTAAAATCAGTTATTTTTTAACAATGAATAAAACTTTGTCTATTCACATTTATTGATCAATCTTTTCTTAACATCATGACCCAGGTAATCCCAAGGTGGAAAGTAAACACATTTCTTCAGTCTGGGGTTTTAAGTGAGAATGGTAGTTACTTTGGAACAATTAAACCTTTCATTTTTAACCACAATCCAATTAGTTCAGAGTTCTTTATATATCCCTAACTTCCAAGATTCCAGAATATTATTCAACATTACATTAACATCTTTAAGTCTTATTTGTATACTGAAAACCAACAATTTTATATTACACCAAAACAGGGAAACCATAGAACAAACTCACACCACCTGCGTCAGACTCCCTTCAAAGAAGGGAAGCCACATCCTTCTTTAAATATATTGCTGAGTTGTATATTAAATATTTAAAATAATGTTTAAATGAATTAATATGTTAATAAAATGTGTTTATTTATTTCAATCATTTATATTGCTGCCCATCTCAAATCAGTGACTATAAGCTGCAAAAAATCATAAAAATGATTAAAATAGTGAAAATACAGTACAAAAAAGAAATTAACACCAAACTCATTGCAAGAGTTATTATAATCTATCTGTATGAACCAGGAAATGGGTCCCTTTACACACTTAAGACACATTTAAGAATATATTAAGAATTAATATATTCAGTTGTCTTCAATATTACAATAGCAATGTAAATTAAAAAGAAATTGTGGTTCCACTAGTGCCTGCATGTTTAAAATGTTTTGTGTAAGCATACAGTAGGATCAACTACTGCAAATAACAGTGTTACATATTGCAAAAATACTTGTACTATAAGTTTCAATAAATGCTATCAAAGTATGTGTTCTGATACTTGTTCAAAAGTAAGAGTTTTGTGGAGAACCCTTGTGCAGGGACCACAAGGCAAATATTGGATACACAAAGGTATAAGGAGTTTTGTGACATTTATTCATACTTATCCTTTAAGTTCTCAAGAATGAAACTTTAAACTGAAAAGTTTTCTTTGAACCTTCTATAAACTATTAAATTCAATTATATCCGGCTAAAGAGAGAAGCCATCTTAGCAGTAGTAATTGATGGTGTTTACAATCCTGTTATTCATCTGTGCTGGTTTGTCACCTTCAGCTGAGGATGTTTACACAGCCTCTTCTTTTTCTTCTGGCTCTCCTTCCTCCTGGTTGGCATCCCATCCTGAAGGAATATCTCCATCTTAGCTGGTTCAAAGTCAGGCTATGTTGAAGGTGGGAGATCCTTTAGAGGCCTGATTAGGAAAGTCCAGCAGCAGTTTGTTTTCCCGTTAGCTTTTGCTCTGCTGTCAGCATGAGTCCACCTTCAACCTCCAGCTCTTCTTTCTTGTCGGTGCAGACTTTAAGCTCAGCAGTCACTGAAACTGAAAATCCTCATTCCCTGCTGATAAGGCTGATTTTCAAAGAGGTGGATGTTTTCTTTCACCACAAGTTTCTGCAAAAAGTCATGCTACCAGAATGACATAACTGGCTACAATACCATTCATTTATATGCTGCAATGAACCTCCAATTTTAACAGAAACATTTTTGACAGCTTCTGCTGGGTGGCTCTCAAACCTAACATCTGCATCCCCTACCAGTTTAGGATGAAATGCTTTCTTTTAAGAAGATTTTTTTTTTACAGTGGCAGCTATAGGAGGAAACACAAAACTATCTCTGAGGAGTACTTATGAGGACTCCTTTTTCCTTTACTCCCTCCACCCTTGCAAATTTGATTTCTGGTTTTAATGCCAATGACATTTATCGGGATAAGTTTCCATTTGGGGGACATGGAGGCATCCTTTTAAAAGGTTGATTGGGTTATAAATCTCATCACTGCTAATCTTTGAATGTACAAAAAAAATGATCATTAATCTCAGCACTTTAAAATGTGTGGACCTCAACTCTCAGAATTCTGCAGCCAGCATACTGGGAGTTGAAGTCTACACAGTAGCTGAGGTTAAGAAATAATGCAGTAAGGAAACACCACTTTATCTCTAGGAGACAGCCAAAATGCTTTTATATATTTGCCCTGAGTGACCAACCTATGCTGTGCCAAGACAGAATTAAAAACCTGATCTGGACAGAGAGATAGCAAAGGGGGGGAAATTATTCCAAGATCTTCTATTTATCTATAACTAAAGTCACTTAAGGGAAAGCTGCAATGGTAGGATAACTGGTTCTTTTTCATTCCTTCCTGGCCTTTGAGCAATCTGAGGTCAGGTCTCCTGGATGGCCTTAACAACCAATGTGATCATGAAGCATGCAGAACTATCAGCAACTCCCACACAGCTGGACTCCAAGGATATTGTTTGATCTTGCAGCATTATGTATTGTGACATGAAGTGCCTCTCCTTGTACAGCTGGTGTATTGTGATAGCATAAGTTCATATGAAAGGGACAACGTTGTAATAATTTTAATAAAATAGCAAAATTTTGAGGATGCCTCCACACAAGTGTCTTTAGAACAGTCTGGAAAACCCAGCTGGCTGCATCTAATCAGCTAAGCCGAGATCATACAATTCTCTCAGCTTGTCTAGGTATTCTGATCCAGGAAACCAAGATCAGGCTGAGCTGATCCAGCCAAAATCTCTAAGGGAAATGGACAGTTTGGAAATATGATTGATAAACAAACAAACAAATAAATAAATAGCAGTGATGTGTATGTATTCTTAAGATCTTTTTCTTTTCTTCCCATTTTTTTGCAAAACTTCTAGAAGTTCAAAATCCAGGACTGTCCTCCAGTTATCCTTTCTCTCTGCCTCTCCCTGCAAATTTATTATCTTGCTTAACATTAAGGAGTGTCTTCTCAGTTCTTCTTTTCTTTTTGCATTAGAATTTCAGACTTCCTATGCTAGAATACAAGTATTTCTTGTTTCTCCTGGTTTTCTAAAACTCACCCTTAACTCATGTTAAATATATGCTTATACAGGTCATATATTTGACTTACTCTCACCACTCAATTGCTTTCTACATTTTGTCCCACTATTAGCCTTTAGCTTTTCATGGCTTACTGCCTCAGTACTGATTGAAATTATGTTTGCTATTTTCCCTTTTATTGTTCTTTTCCACCAAACTTGTTTTCATTTTGTGGTCCCTCAGTAAAACCTGAATCTTTGTCAGATGCATATGCAATTGTTATTTTTGTGGTTCATATTTGCTGTTCTATCTCACTTGCATTCCAGCCCTGCATAAAACTGCTCTCTTGCTAAAGTAACACTCCAAATGATATATGATTTTGTTGACTGGTTCACTGCTGCCTTTACAGAACTCTTCTACGAGAAGAATATATAGCTAAGTACACTACAAGCATTTTATAGTAAAATTAAACTCACATTATTCTGAGATAGTGGTTTTATTTACTTTTATTTTCATATTCTTTATTATTATAAATTACAAATACTGAAATCTGATTTAAATACAGTATTTTCCCTTTTTGTAGAGAGATACATAATATTTGCTCTAATCAGGAAGGGCATCTGGCCAGTAAATGCTGAGCTCCAGCCAGTTGACCCGACTCTACCCCAAATTACAGGATTGCAGGGTCGTAAAAAGGAAGAATAGGGTACCATAGATTCAACTAATTTAAAAATTGAATTGAAAAAATTTAAAAAAGTAGTTATCTAATGTTGCTATCTGTGTATCATTAAATATAAAGACAGATACACGAGAAAGAACTATATATATGCAATATGCATAGGGTTCATTCAGAAAGTATTCAGACCCCCTTCACTTTTGTTAATTTAGTTGACAAAATTCTAAGCTTCTGCTTCACTTTTGTAATTGTAATTTTTCAGAAGTTTAATAATATAAAGGGTTTTGTAGAATGTCTACGGCTTGACTAGATCATGGATGACTTGTATGTTCCCTAATGATTGGTTTCTAGGTATTGGCATTAGAGAGAAATAGGAAATTCTGTGATATCCCACAGGAGCGTACTCTGGTATTGTAAAATATCTCCTTCAAACTGATAAGCATTGAATGAATAAATATTATTTCAAAGCAAATTTAGCAGCTTCGGATTAAGTGAAGTTGTTTTTATGTTCAACTTGGTTTAAATACCTCTGGGCACCTTTTTAATTGTGAAGATCCTGAATGATCCATCCAATTGCAAACTAGTGTTGAATGCAGAAAAAGTGTTTTATATATATTTAACAGCTGCTTGTAACTTGGGAAAAGGAGTAAATTACAATTTTGACATCTCTTCTCTAAGATATATATTTTCAGATGCTATACTGCTGTTGTTAAGCAAATTATAATTATAAATGTCTGAAATTCAGATGGTTACATCCCTTTCCAGCATGTCTGAAACATTATTTTTAGAAGAATTTTCTTTTTAGTTCAACTTAATTCTAAAATGACCTCCAAAGAAACATTGCAAAGGGAGATCTTAATTATTCATTGCATCAATACAAGGAAAGGAAGGGAAATCAAGTTTTTTTTTAGTAAGATTCCCTAGCCATGTTGATTTAAAATACGTACCACTTTCCCTAAAATGTCTTCATTTAATAATCAATTTTAAAAGCCACAATAATACAACTTATCAAGCTATATAAAACTCAGACATTAAAATGGATGATAGAAAATGGGGGGAAAGTAAATGTGTGAACTATTCACACAAGAATCGGAAATACCTGTGAAGGAGAAGAGATAAACAAGAAATACTAGGATTAGTAGAAACTTGCTAATTGTTATGTATGAGATTCCTGTGGCACTGACATAAGACAAACATGCCACACTGACATATATTATGCCTTTGAAGCTATGACATGCTGGTGTCCTGGACTGTTATTGGGGTATCATGTGAAAGTATCTGGCAATTGTCAGACTATCCCATCATTTGATCAGAGCCCATCATTTGATCTCTCCATCACTCCCCATCCCATTCTGGCTGAGAACATGTATGTCATCCTCCAGGGGGCCAAATAGCCAAAAGTGAAAACAAGAGAGATTAATGATGCCCATTAAGAGGCACTATCCTATTTCAGGAGATACACAAACCAGATTCCAGGATATGCAGATGCCAGAGTTGATGGTTTATGACATTCCTAAAGATACTTCAAAGACCTTTTTGGTATAAGAGGACATTGCTTTCTCACATGAGTTTGGAGTTCTTCCTTGCAGGTATGTACAGTATGTATCATCTTATGTGTTTGGAACGACTCACCATTTGAACCTGATCAGGATTAAATGCTATTTTACTCAAGCCTCTGTTTAAGTCTCTTGCTTGGCATTTATGAGCTTAAACAATTAGTGAACCTTACACCTGGATAAAAAGAGAGGTTTATAGCAGGAGCTACAACAATGCAATAGTAGCACCTTGTGAGAGAATGGTTGTGAAGTAAAACACACCATGTTCTTTTCCTGTCACAGGCATCTCCCTGAAGTCTATGAAGGGTCTACTCTGGAGGAAGGAATTAATTTAACAATAATGCCACTGTTTAAAATAGAGGGCTTGCTTGCTGGACCCGAAAAGTGACACTGGGATATCAGTCCGTTATTCTATATTGTCTATAATGGGTTTTGGAGGGAAGACGCATGAGCTGCATGAAGGTGATGCAAAGTATCAGATTATCTATTTATGGATTATGTTTTCTGGATGAAAGAAAATTGTCATCATTTTCATCAAATCTGGTGCTATCAAGTGCTTTCAACTACAAATTCCATGATTCTTGAGGATCTCTTATCTAACACTCTCAATGGTATTAAGATAGGACAGTCTGTTTTGTAAAGCAGCTGAAGTTCTGCTATGGCATTACTGTACTTTTCTAGCAACACAAAATATACAACATCACTTTAGGTATTGTATGATAGAATAGAATAGAATAGAATAGAATAGAATAGAATAGAATAGAATAGAATAGAATAAGCAATAGCACTTAGACTTAAACACCACTTTATAATGTTTTACAGCCCTCTCTAATCAGTTTACAGAGTCGTCCTATTGCTCCCAACAATCTGGATCCTCATTTTATTGACCTCAGAAAGATGGAAACTGAGTCAACCTTGAGCTGATGAGAATCAAACTGTTGTCAGTTAGCAAATTAGCCTGCAATACTGCATTTTAACCACTGTGCCACCACAACTCTAGAATATTCTTTATTGGCTAAGTGTGATTGAACACACAAGGAATTTGTCTCCAGTGCAAGCTCTCAGTGTACATACAAACACAAAATAATATAAACATAAGATATAGGAGAAGGTAATAGGAAAGAGGAGAAGGATAATAGTAATACAGCCCTACTAGGTCTAATATTCTTAGACCTAGGACAATGCTATGGAAATTAGGTGTTCACAGAGTGATGGCATGAGAGGAAAAACTAATAATCAAATGACTGTCTTCTGTTATCTGTCTCTGAAAGGAGTCAAGGCTTTCCTCACAAGCTGATTTTAGCTGCTCTTTTAACTAACTTTCATCGATTTCGGTTTTTTATCGTTGCTTTGTTTTATTTTCATCATTCATCAAGAGCAACCTTAATATGGATGGTTAGAATATAAATTGAAGTTATTAAGTCTAAAAGATCAAAGTACAAAGGGAAGGGGATAAAAATCAGCTGCTGTGGGATGCATCTTTAAGAGGGCACTGAGAAGACTGCATGTCATCCTGCCCTGCTTTCTCACCTTCAATAACCGTCAGTTATTGTCTTAATAGATTGCTCCTTTACATCTATGCTCAAACTGAGTCCTGTTTTCCTGATTACAATCCTGCTGACATATTTCACAATGGTGGTAATAAATGTGTCAATCTCTCTCTCTGCCATTGGCCAGGCAGGTTGGACATACTGTCGTCAAAACAACTTAATACAATTTCCCCTTCCAATTGCAGGTATTCTTTCATTCAGGCTATGTTTAACAAATATTTAAGGCTTCCCAAAACAAAGAAGAGGAAATCTAACTTTCTCCATTGCTGATGGTCTTATAATTATAAGATACACAAGAAGACAGAGAGATTGGACAATTAAAAGGACTCTTGCTGATCTCCCAAGTGATAAAAAGTAAACTGATAACATAATAACAAATCACCAAATAAGGAACTGTTGTTAATTTGCCTGCTTCACGAGCATGGATTTTTTTATTCTGCCTCCAAAACAGATTTTTAAAAAAAAAAAAATGGAATTGCCTGAGGAGCATCTGCTAGTTTTAGATAGCAGGGTTAGTATAGTGTCTTTCTCATCGTATTAAAACTGTTAAGAAACAATTTAATCATAAGCTTAGGGTGTTATTTCACATTTTCTATCACATCTGGAGTTTCTGAATCCAGCATGTGTTGCATTATTGGTTAAGAGAAGCATAAGTCGCACATTTCTGTTATAGTTTAGATTTTTTTGCATCCCTATATCATGTCTTTCCTTTCAGTCTCTTGTTGTTCACCAGATGCTACAAGATTCTTGTTATGTATTCTTGTATGTACCTTTAAATATTTGAGCGGGAAATCAGCACGTTGCTGATTGGACGAAGCCGCCAGTAGAACTGTATAAAAGGAGAGGTTTTTCCCCCAGCCTGTTGCTGGGTTCACCCTATATTAAAGAGCTGTTGTCACTACCCTGGTCTCCAGCCTCGTTACTTCCAGAACTTAACACTGGCGACGAAGGTGGGATTTCGAGGCTAAGGAGAACCAGAACCGAGCTGAAGCACGATAGACCCGAACCCAGCAAACACAGGGCAGAAAAGCGGAGATGGCCAGTTACACTCCGCCCGCACCGTTTGACCCGGCTAAAGAGAAATGGGGAACGTATATGACCCGTTTCGAAAGCTTTCTAGAAGCCAACGAACTGCAAGGAGTTCCAGATAACCGCAAAAGGGCTTATTTCTTAAGCCACTGTGGTCCGGAGGTCATTGATATCGCGGAAGCCCTGGCAGAGCCAACGCCGTTACAATCGGTGTCGTGGCCAACTCTACAGACTTTACTAAAAAACCACTTCGCACCAACGCCGCCCAAATACGTGCGGCGGTTTGAATTCGGAGAGCGAAGGCAGATGGAGGGCGAATCCATCGGTGACTACATGGCCGCCCTAAGGAAAGCGTCCAAGGACTGCGGATACCGCGACCTAGACGAGGTGCTCCTCGAGCAACTCATCCGAGGGGTCAGAGACATCCGTTTGCGGCGGCTGCAGCAAAGAGCAACCTACCGCTGGCCCCCGCCCGGGACGAAGCCAGAGCACATGAAATGTCCACCCAAGCGGCGGAGACACTGCAAAAGCCTGTCCCACAAAAGGCGAGCGCGAAGCCAACTCCAGTGCACCAGGAGGAGGTTCAGACCGAATCCGACGGTGAAGATGAGGAAGGGGTCTGCCAAACCGAGAAACGCGACAAAGGGGACCGAGACGAATGCGGAAGCTGCGGTGGTCAACACCAGCGCCAACGCTGTAAGTTTAAGGACGCGACATGTCGGCGGTGCGGGAAGAAAGGGCACCTAGCTCAAGTTTGTCGAGCGGCCCAACCTTCCCGCTGAAAATTCAAATCGGCCAATCAGAGCGCGGAATCGGCAAGGCGACCCGCGATTGGCTCAAACAAAAAAGGCGCGGATTCAAACCAAACGACTGTGGTCATAGGTCACTCGACCCGAGTGGAGAAGAAGATCTTCACCAAACCAAAAATAGAGGAGTACGGTGCCGGCTCAAGTAGACACGGGATCAGCGATCACCATCATGTCCTGGGACACTTTGGCGAAGTCACTGCCGTCAGTCGCGAAGCGCCACCTGCAAGCACAACGGCTACGAGTCCACGACTACCAAGGGAATCGCATCCCTGTTCAAGGGACCACCTCCGTCCGAGTCGAGTACGGACCACACAAGAAGACCCTGCCCATCACGATCGTCGAAGGGACCCTGCCCAGTCTGTTGGGACTAGACTGGTTTCGTGCCCTGGGCATGGGAGTGACTGGCATCTACAGAAGTGACTGTAACCTGAAAGACATTCTCTTTAACGAGTTCAAGATGTCTTCAAGGACTGCCTGGGCAAGTACAAGGGGACCCCTATTTCCTTCAACTTAGACCCCAGGTAGCTCATTAGGCTTAAGGCGAGGAGAGTCCTTTGCCCTAAAACCAAAATTGACAAGGAGCTAGATAAGCTCATAAATCAGGGATTTTGGTGCCAGTCGATCACGCAAAGTGGGAGACGCCAATCGTCACCCCAATAAAACCAGACGGGTCAATTAGAATTTGCGCTGACTACAAGGCGACGCTAACAAAGCCTTACAGAAAAGCGCTTACCGGTTCCCGTGGTGCAACACTTGCTGCACTCTTTGGGGCAAGGGCAAGTCTTTGCAAAGTTAGACTTGGCCCAAGCCTACCAACAACTGCCCGTGAGCGCCCGCACAGTCAAGCCCAAACGATTGTAACTCACAGAGGTGCGTTCAAGTGTACCCGATTACAATTTGGGGTGAGTGTGGCACCGGGGCTGTTCCAAAATTTAATGGAACGACTTCTGCAAGGGCTCCCAGGGGTAGTTCCCTACTTCGATGATGTCCTGATTTCAGGGGAAAACGTAGAGGAATTGGGGGAGCATTTGAGAAAGGTTCTGGGCATTTTCCGGACAGCCGGATTAAAAGTCAAGGTAAACAAATGCCAGATAGGGGTCGAATCCGTCGAATTCTTGGGCTACCGGATAGACAAGAAAGGAATTCACCCCACTGAGAGCAAGGTCAAGGCAATTAGAAAGGCTCCAGCGCCCAAAAACAAAGCAGAGCTACAGGCATTCCTGGGGCTAGTGAATTTTTACGCGGTCTTTTTAAAAAACAAAGCGACCGTTGCTGAACCGCTGCATAGGCTTTTAGGAAAAAATACTGTTTGGTCTTGGGGAAAGTCAGAAAATAGGGCTTTCGAAGCAGTAAAAAACCTGCTCTCGAGTGACAGCCTGCTCATCCAATATCATAACACTTTTGCCCCTAGTGCTGGTTTATATGCCTCCCCTTACGGGGTGGGGCTGTACTCAGCCATAGACTTCCACAGAAGCCCCTATAGCTTTTTACTCTAGAACGATGTCCTCCCCAGAGAGGAACTACAGCCAATTAGATAAAGAAGCACTAGCCATTGTGTCAGGGGTGAAAAAATTCCACGAATATGTTTTTGGGCGGGATTTTGAAATCGTGACTGACCACAGACCGCTACTAGGGATACTGGCTGGCGACCGCCCAACGCCTGTGGCACTTTCGCCACGCTTGACCAGATGGACTATTTTCTAGCCGCTTATTCGCATAAGCTGCAGCATCGACCAGGAAAAGAAGTGGGGCATGCAGACGCGTTAAGCAGATGCCCACTACCAGGGGCCATCAAGACCCCACCGGGACGCCCATCCTGCTTATTGACTCTTTGGACTCTGGCCCAGTCACATCTAAGGAAGTGGCTCGGCATCATACCGACATTATGTTAAGGACTGTACTCGGTTGGGTACAAAGAGGGTGGCCGCTGCCCGGCTAACGCTTTAAGGAATTTGTTAAAAACGGATGAGCTCTCGGCTCAAGGGGTGCCTGTTATGGGGTGATCGTGGTAATCCCGATAAATTAAGGGAAAGGTATTGGACCTCCTCCACGAGGGTCACCCAGGATCGTAAGGATGAAGGGGCTAGCTAGAAGCTATGTGTGGTGGCCACTCATGGACTCAGAGATTGCTGAGAGGGTGGGGAAATGCCAGGCTTGCCAAGAGTCCAGACCTCACCCCAACGGCCCCAGTCAGGAATGGGAAAACCCCAAGGGCCCTGGTCAAGAATCCACATTGATTTTGCTGGCCCTTTCCATGGCCAAACTTTCCTAGTGGTTGTCGACGCATTCTCTAAATGGTTGGAGATCATACTATGAAATCCACTACGGCCGAGGCAGTAATCGCAGCCCTCGCGCCACTTATTCGCAACCCACGGGTTGCCTGACACTCTGGTGTCCGACAACGGGCCGCAATTCACGGCAGCCCAGTTTGAAGAATACTTGGCAGAGGAGGGCATCCGACATGCCCTCTCTGCGCCTTTCCACCCTGCGCCGAATGGTTGCAGAGCGTTCCCGTCCGAGCGCTAAGGAGGCATTGTCCAGGCTCAAGCCAGGTGACTGGCAAACAAAGATAGACTTCTTTCTGGCCGTTCAGCACAGAACCCCAAGCACTGCTACAGGCAGAAGCCCAGCCGAACTATTGATGGGACGGAAACTCCGGTGCCCACTTGACTGCTTGAGTCCCCATTACACACCAGAGGGTTACAAGGGGAAATAGAAAAACAAGGGAATTGGGCATAGGCGATCGAGTGTGGGCCCGCAACTACGGGACGGCCCAAGTTGGCTCAGGGCAAATAATAAAAGCAACCGCCCAAAGTCATACTTGGTCGAATTACAAGACAACCGAGTATGGAGGTGCCACATAGATCAGATAAGGAGACGAATAACTGAACAAACTAAGCCACAGGAAACAAATTATGACCCTCCTTATTTGAACCCACAGCTGACCATGACCGGGAGGCGCAAGACTTAGCTGAGGTCCCAGGTCCAGCGACGCCATCAGGTTCCCGAGGGAAACGACAGGAAAATTACAAAAAAGTAATCCAGGCCGGATGGCCAAGAAAAAGAATCTGCAATAATCCAGGGCCCGATGGCCTAGAGAAAGAGCTGGGAGGAGAAAACAGACCCTCCGAACAGCTCAAAACACCACCCAGAACTGAACCGCGAGGTCTGAAAGAACTAGAGACGCCCAGGTTATTTTATGACTACGAAAAATAACATGTAAATAAAATGCAAATAGAGGCAAAGTGTTTTCTGGGAGGAGGAGTGTTATGTATTCTGTATGTACCTTTAAATATTTGGGCGGGAAATCAGCACGTTGCTGATTGGACGAAGCCGCCAGTAGAACTGTATAAAAGGAGAGGTTTTTCCCCCAGCCTGTTGCTGGGTTCACCCTATATTAAAGAGCTGTTGTCACTACCCTGGTCTCCAGCCTCGTTACTTCCAGAACTTAACAATTCTGTTACTTGAATTGCAAATAACTGTAATTCAAACTGTAAAACAAACAGTGGAGTGAGGTTCTCTTGAGATTTAAAGGAAGTAAAGATTGTTTTCAAGATTAGAACAAAAACCATGCATCTACGCTTCTGGAGTCCTGTAGTTTGCTTGGAACAATGAACCTGCAAGTCTTAATACACTCAGGTCTTCCAGTTACCATATTGTAAGAGTATAGTGACCAGACGTCCCGCTTTTGGCTGGACAGTCCCACTTTTTAATAATTTGTCTAGTGCAAAAAAGTCGATTTTTTTTGTTTCACTCCCATTCTGAAAAGATGAGGAGGCGGAGAGGAGCGCTGCTTGACTTCACCCGAGAGGAAGAGAAGAGCTGAGAGGAGAGCTGAGCCTGCCTGGAAGAGCCGATCAATGGTGTCCCGCTTTGCCATCGCTGAAATCTGGTCACTTTATGTAAGAGGCAAATTAGGTTTGTAAGATGTGGTATATTTCCGGATAACATTCTAGCATTATAAATAGTATGCATGGATTTGAAGATGTGCATTTGTTAAGCTTTGAATTATTTGGACTGGAAATGTACAACTTTTGTCAGTTCAAGGGATGTCTCAGGCCAACACAGCATGTTGTCAGTAATATTCCACCAGTGGACACATTCAGGATGCCTTTTGAAGGCGCCCCAAGGCTCTCACACCATGCCTCCCTATCACTCACGTCCTGTCATGCAACCACTCCCATCTGGGATATACCAATTGTATATTTATTTTGAGAATTCTCTGAATTACATATCTGATTCCAGTCACTTCTTACATATCCACCAAAGGAGAGAAATCACAGATCATAATAGCTTCTGTACAGGTTATTATACTTAGTTTGCATTGTTCAAGGAACGCAATCAAGATATCAGATTTTATTTAAACCTCCTGAAACACTCTATCAGTACAGACCCCACCTCTACTGTGGTGTTCCTTTATTGGATTTTAATAGAACTGGTCAACTATTCTAAAATAAAAGACGATATCTTGGACCACTCATGCCTCCAAATATTTATTAGTTTTGTGAGAACTGGAATTTGTACAGGAACTTCACCTTAGTATTGAATGTGTCTGTTCCAGTTCCACTTCACCACACCTTTTCAAATGGGCCACTTGCTATAGGTATCTGATTGCCTTTGCAGAAATCAGAAAATTCAAAGATTCATATGTTATAGAATGAGAAATTTATTGAAAATAGTATTATAGACTTCCAATGTTTTTCAAGAATGTTCCCAAAGCATAATATTTATGAATTTAGTTTCTGGAACTTTTATAAAACTCTGTAAATGTAGAAGAGAGACAGTGTAATAAAAACCCTTGGTTGGCATGATATTTCAAAGTAGTATAATGTGTCTGTTATATGCTGTTTTTCCAACCTTGAGACTGATACTAATCTCAAGAAATATTTCATGTTCCCAAAACATGATATGTTGAAGAAGAGGTGGGTAGCCCCTTTCACACAGACAATATAGATAGCTCCCAGACAGTTCAGTATCTGGGATTTTTGTGGCTGTGTCTTTCCATCATTCTTCAGGTTTCAGCTATTGTCTGCTGGCATTAGGAAAGACTGACGATCTGTTTTATAACCATATTGTAAAAATATTTTCCATAATTATAATGTTCCTAGAATGTATTTCTTAAATTGAATTATATGGCCACCCATCTTATAATTGCACTTCTGGGTAGCTAACAACATGTTAATAAAATAAAATAAAAAAATGATTAGCAAATGGTAAAATCCTACAATAGTCAGTAAGAATAAACTCAGACAAAACAATTGACAAAGATTTATTCACAACCCATCTAGATGTCTGGTCTCCAGGCCTTGGAGCATGTCCAAGTCTTTGGTAGTTTACAAAAGGCCAGCAGCATATGGACCAAAGTAATCTTGGAGGTACAGCATTCCAGAGGCAGGCACTCCTATGGAAAAGGCACGCTTCTGGGGTCCCATAAGATGATATTTTTTCAATGAGATATCTAGAAAGTATCCTTCATGTCTTACATGTAGCTAAAAACAACTGGACATAAGTGTTCCTTGAATAAAGGGAAAAGTTTATACGAGACAAGTACCTATATTCCACCTCGAAGCACCCTGGGCCAGTGCAGCTCACAAAAGTGTGGTGCAATATGCACATACTAAAATACACCCTTAACAGTTCATGATGCTGAATTCTGGAGTATCTAGATGGTCTTCAGGGTAGCCCATGTAGAGTGCTTTGCAATAATAAACTTTGGAGTAACTGAGGCATATCTGACCACAAGCGGTGCCTGCCTATCTAGGAAGAGGCATAGTTGGCACACACAAAAACTTGTATATTAGTTTTCTATAGCTGCCATCTGCTCTTCTAAGAGGAGCTGTAAGTTCAGGAGAAATCACAAATTGTGCACCAATTTTGTTTGTGGCAGTGCAACCCTATCCAGAACCAACCATGGAAAAATTCTAGATTCAGAGGACCCTACGACATACAGTTACTCTTGACTTGGCAGGGTAGAACTGTTCTTCCTCATCCACTCAAACACAGCCTTCAGATACTCAGACAGAACTTTCACAGCATCACTTGGTCAGCACAGGACAAAGATGTAAAGCTGGGTATCATTAGAATATGGACTCATCCCATGTCACTGGATGACCTCACCTTGTGGTTCCATGTGGCTGTTAAATAGGAATGCAATCAAATGTAATACATGGACAGAATATACAAAATATTTTCAGCATTACTAAGAATAGGATCTTCACAATGTGCCATTATTTAAAGTGTTTAAAATTTAAAACACAGGAATTGAATGGACACAAGGAAGTCACATTATTCAAGGAAATGAAGCCTTGTTCCTTTTTTGTTTGAAATCAATTGATATATCATATTACATATTTGTGTCAGCCAGGAAGGATACTATAAGTTTCCCTGATGTGTACAGACAGACTTAAGCAATATGTCCTAAAATTATTGCTTTCAAAGTTAATCTAGATTCATTTACTAAGATCCTGACAGAACTTTTCCAAGTCATTAATCTACAGAATAGCTTTCCATTTCATACATAGTCATTATTTTCAAACAGTGCCCATTTGTTAGCTTGTGATAACTAGTTATTAAGCATCAACCACCTGCTATTACTACCACTCAGGACCATAACAAAATGAGATGCTGTATCTCTAAGAAGTCTCTTAAAAAGACATGTTTACAAGTAAATTATAAAGCTGAACATTTGGTAAATTGCTTACTACTGTAAACAGCTAATCATACTCTCCTTGAATTGAATTGTATCCTCTGTGGTTGATGACAGATTTATGAATTATCTTGTGTTTTTATTGCCAGAATCATAATCACAAAAGTGGGGTAATACTGAAAGTCACAGGACAACTTGATCATGAAAATTCATGCTTAATGAATAAGTAATAATTTCAATAGATTTGGTTATAAAGTTACATTATTTCATGTAACTTCTTGTTTAAGCTTACAATCATCGGTATAAATGTTTTTTATGTGACACAAACATGCAAACAAATGCAATAGAAAATCTCAGATATAATATTAAATTTGTCTCAGAGATAAAAGTGCAGATATAAATAGATCTTAAATAAAGATGCTCTTGCTATGAAGGATTCACTAATATTTCATCACCAAAGTCATAAAATAATATTTTTACTGCTGATATTTTGACAGATATTCCTGTACTTTATAGGGCAGTTTTTCAGCATTCCATATGGGGTTACTGGGTAGATGGTTTCCCACTAATGAAAATTTCTAGTTTGTCCTGCTACCTAGTTACTGATATTCCTTCCTGCCTTTGTAATCAGAAGACTATAGCAAATTTTACCACTCCTCCATTCTCTCTCGTGTTACTCTAAAAGAAGGCTGTACTGCTTCCATCATCCTATGTGTGGTTAGGATTTAAAAAAATACTTTTTCTCTTCACTATAAAAAGCAAATGTTGTTAATTACAGATTAAGAACAGGATGTTGGTCCAGTGATGCAAAATGCAGGCAATGTTTGAAGATTGGTGGATTTGTGTTAATCAGCTAAAATGCATTCTGATTTGAATTTTTATCGTAATATACAGATTTAGTCCCTGAGTAGACAGGGACTCAGGACATGAAAGTGAAGAATGTTATTTGTTTACCGATTACTGTTGTAATAAAACGTAAGACAGAACCACCTGAATATAGATTAGTAAATCCAAACATAACATCAATAAGCAAAGCTGCCCTTCCATGAAATAAGGCCTTCCTGCAACTTGTGTGTCAGCATTATTCACAAATGCCTAGGTTTGTTCTTTTTATTGCAGTAATAAAACAATGCTGCTTTCCCTAAGTTTTCTGCATCTTCCTCATTGCTCTTCCCATTAATCCTTGACATGGATGCTCTGTTTTAAATAAGGGAGAGGAATTCAGTCTTTATTTTGCTTGAAAATGGAGATAGAAACTAAATCCAGAAATTTGAGTTGGGTGTTGTGCTGCAGCACTTCAAGGATAGTAAGTGAATGGACATATCAACAAATTTAGGTTCTTATTTTGCTATGCCTACCTATGCTTAGAAAACATATTTCTGTAGACCTCTACTAAGAAAATATGAACTTCTGCTCATAAAAATCAGTGACTGGCCTTGACATGATAGGCTTTTAAAAAAAAATCCCTCAAGGAATTTTGTTTAAGATTATAATGAAATCATCTTCATTTTGAGTCTGTCTCTTTTAAGATTTCAAATAAAGTTAAGCTCCATGTTTATTATGATTAGATAAACTGATTGTTACTACCTACTGTGTGACCATGATTGAAATAACTGTAGGATGTGCTATAGCTAGTATAGTGGTGGCTTTCAAAAAAATTTACTACTGATTCTGTGGGTGTGGCTTGGTGGACATGGCATTGCTTGGTGGGCTTGACAGGGGAAGGATACTGTAATATCTCCATTCCATTAAATAATTTTTATTAAACCGATTTTTTTTAAAAAAAAAGACAAAAACAAAAACGAAATATTGACACTTTCTTCTTTCCAACAGTTTCGCGTCAGTGATCAATACTTATACATTTTCTTTCTCTTATCCTAATATATCTTTTATACATATATTTCTAATATCATATATATATCACTATAATATATTATTCTAATTATTTTGTTACATATATACTTAGATATACACGTGTACCCAATTTTCTTTCCACAATTTCTGTTTCTTCCTATTTGTTCCTCTATTTCTACTCCTAGTTTATCAGTTATTTAATCTTTCCTTGCACTTTTTTCCCCCTTTTCCTCCAACCATTTATACCATCTCTCCCGTATTAAATAATATTCTGTTTCCTCTTTTTCTTGTATCTCCTTCATAAGCTTATCCATTTCTGCACATTCCATGATTTTTCTAATTACCTTGTCTTCAGATAGTATATTGTTATTTTTCCAGTTCTGTGCATAGACTATTCGTGCTGCTGTAACTATGTGAATCATTAAATACCGTATTTCTTTTTCATATGACCCAGGAATTATTCCCAATAAAAATGTTTCTGGCCTCATTTCTGTATATTGATTTATAATTTCTTCTATCTGTAATTTAATTTTTTGCCAAATATTGTTTCAATTTATGACAGGACCACCACATATGATAATACGTTCCCTTTTGTTGTTTACATTTCCAACATAGTGGTGAAGTATTGGGGAACATCTTTGCCAATGTAGCTGGTGGCAGGTGCCACCTATAAAACATTTTATACATGTTTTCTTTATAAGGTACAGACATTGTTAGTTTATAATTTGTGTTCCATAATTTCTCCCACTTATCTAATTCAATATTATAACCGAATTTTTTTGCCCAAATTACCATGTTTTCTTTGACTAACTCTTCTTCCAATTTGTATCTTAATAAATAATTGTAATTTTTTTTAATCAATTTGTCTTTAATATTTAAATGTGCTCAAACTTGTTAAGCAAACAAACCTGGTGAATTCAATATCTTCAATATATAAAATATATAAATAGTTTGCAAATAAGAGCTTTGAAATCAAATTTAAAAAGGTACATTTTCTAAGATTACTTCAAATTAGAGTATTTATTGAAGGCAAAGAAGGAAGGATGGAAGTAGCTGAGGGGGAAACTGGAACATTCTTACCTCTATCAGGAATTTTTACTGGTCTCCAGACATTAAAAAAAAAACAGTTAGCAAACTCTGCAAACTTGCATTTGTAACTGTCACTGCATTTTGGCCTTTCTAGTGATTCAGAAACAGCAGGCACAATGTGGAGGGGAAGTGAGAAAGGAATTATGCCTCCCGCTGCAATCAGGCTGTTTTCACTTATTGTTTTTCTTCAAGAGAACTCATGCAGTGATAAATGAAGGATCTCCAAGAGTACAGCAAGTACCTAATATAAATGAAAAATTATGTCTATGTCATCATTATGCACACAGAAATGGGCACTGTTAAGTTCGGGAAGTAACGAGGCTGGAGACCAGGGTAGTGACAACAGCTCTTTAATATAGGGTGAACCCAGCAACAGGCTGGGGCAAAAACCTCTCCTTTTATACAGTTCTGCTGGAGGCTTCGTCCAATCAGCAACGTGCTGATTTCCCGCTCAAATATTTAAAGGCACAACTGTTAATACATAACACTCCTCCCCTCCCAGAAAACACTTGGTCTTATTTACATATTTATTCACATGTTATTTTTCGACGTAGTCACGCAAATAACCTGGGCGTCTCCTAGTTCTTTCTGACCTGCGCGGTTCAGTTCTGGGTGGTGTTTTGAGCTGGTCGGAGGGGCTGTTTTCTCCTCCCAGCTCTTTCTCTGGGCCATCGGGCTCTGGATTATTGGCCGACTCTTTTTCTTGGCCATCCGGCCTTGGATTAATTTTGGAATTTTCCCTGCTGCTTCCCTCGGGGACCTGATGGCGCCGCTGGAACTCTGGGACCTCAGCTAAGTCTTGCGCCTCCCCCGGGTCATTGTCAGCTGTGGATTCAAAGTGGTATTGGTCATTACCTGTCTCTGTTGGTTTGGTTTGGTCAGTTATTCGTTTCCTTAACTGATCTATGTGGCGCCACATTCGGTTGTCTGGTAGCTCTACCACGACGATTTTGGCCTGTTACTTTTGTTACTTGTCCGAGCCAACCCAACTGGCCGCCCCATAGTTTCGGCCCACACCCGTCGCCTATGCTCATTTCCTTGTTTTTCTAGCTCCCCTTGTAACCCTCGGGTGTGTAATGGGGTTCAAACGGTCAAGTGGGCACCGGAGTTTCCGTCCCATTAGCAATTCGGCTGGGCTTTTCCCGTGGCTGTGCTTGGGGTTCTGTGCTGACGGCTAGGAAAAGTCTATTTTGTTTGCCAGTCACCTGGCTTGAGCCTGGACAATGCCTCCTTAGCGCCCGGACGGAACGCCTGCAAGGCCATTCGACGCAGGGTGGAAAGGCAGAGAGGGCATGTCGGATGCCTTCCTCTGCCAGGTACTCTTCAAACTGGGCTGCCGTGAATTGGGGCTCATTGTCGGACACCAGAGTGTCCGCAACCCGTGAGTTGCGAATAGGTGGCGAGGGTTGCGATTACTGCTCGGCTGTGGTGGACTTCATAAGTATGATCTCTAACCATTTGGAAAATCGTCCACCACCACTAGGAACGTTTGGCGTGAAAGGGCCAGCAAAGTCAATGTGGATTCTTGACCAAAGCCCTTCGCGCTTTTCCCATTCTCTGACTGGGGCTGGTGGGGGTAGCGGTCTGGACTCTTGGCTAGCCTGGCATTTCCTACCCTCTCAGCAATCTCTGCGTCCATGAGTGGCCACCATACATAGCTTCTAGCTAACCCCTTCATCCTTACGATGCCTGGGTGACCCTCGTGGAGGAGGTCCAATACCTGCCCCTTAACTTAACAGGAATTATTACACGATCACCCCATAACAGGCACCCCTTGAGCCGAGAGCTCATCACGCTTTTAACAAATTCTTTGAACCGTTCGCCCGCAGTGGCCACCCTCTCTGTACCCAACCGAGTACAGTCCTTAACACAATGTCCCGGTATGATGCCCGAGCCACTTCCTTTGATGTGACTGGGCCAGAGTCCAACGAGTCAATAAGGAGGATGGGTGTCCCGGAGTGGGGTCTTGATCGCCCCTGGCAGTGGGCATCGGCTCAATGCGCCTGCATGCCCCACTTCTTTCCCGGTCGATGCTGCAGCTTGTATGAGTGCTGCCAAAATATAGTCCATCGAGTCAAGCGTGGCGAAAGTGCCACAGGCGTTGGCCGGTCGCCAGCCAGTAATCCCAGTAACGGTCTGTGGTCAGTCACGATTTCAAAATTCCGCCCAAAGACATACTCATGGAATTTTTTGACCCACAATGGCTAATGCTTCTTTGTCTAATTGGCTGTAGTTCCTCTCTGGGGAGGACATCGTTCTAGAGTAGAACGCTATAGGGGCTTCTGTGCCGTTTGAAGTCTATGGCTGAGTACAGCCCCACCCCATAAGGGGACGACGCAAAACCAGCACTAGGGGTAGTGAGTCGTGATATTGGATGAGCAGGCTATCACTTGAGAGCAGGTTCTTTACTGCTTCAAAAGCCCTATTTTCTGACTTTCCCAAGACCAAACAGTATTTTTCCTAAGAGCCTATGCAGCGGTTCCAAGAACGGTTGCTTTGTTCTTTAAAAGACCGCGAAAATTAACCAATCCCAGGAATGCCTGCAGCTCTGCTTTGTTTTTGGGCGCTGGAGCCTTCCTAATTGCCTTAACTTTGCTCTCAGTAGGGTGAATTCTTTCTTGTCTATCCGTAGCCCAAGAAATCGACCGATTCGACCCCTATCTGGCATTTATTTGTCTTGACTTTTAATCCGCTGTCCGGAAAATGCTCAAGACCTTTCTTAACCGCCTCCCCAATTCCTCCATGTTTTCCCTGAAATTAGGACATCATCAAGTAGGAACTACCCTGGGAGCCCTTGCAGTAGTCGCTCCATCAGGTTTTGGAACAGCCCTGGTGCCACACTAACCCCAAATTGCAATCGGTGCACTTGAATGCCCCCTGTGCGCCACAATCGCTTGGGCTTCGCCAGCGGGCGCTCACTGGCAGTTGTTGGTAGGCTTGGGCCAAGTCTAACTTTGCAAAGACTTGCCTTGCCCCAAAGAGTGCAATAAATGTTGCACCACGGAACCGGTAAGCGCTTTTCTGTAAGGCTTTGTTGCGCCGCCTTGTAGTCAGCGCAAATTCTAATTGACCCGTCCGATTTGATGGGGTGACGATTGGCGTCTCCCACTTTGCGTGATCGACTGGCACCAAAACCCCTGATTAATGAGCTTGTCCAGCTCCTTATCAATTTTGGTTTTAGGGCAAAGGACTCTCCTCGCCTTAAGCCTAATGGGGCTACCTGGGGTCTAAGTTGAAGGAAATAGGGGTCCCTTGTACTTGCCCAGGCAGTCCTTGAAGACATCTTGAACTCGTTAAAGAGAATGTCTTTCAAATTGCAGTCACTTCTGTAGATGCCAGTCACTCCCATGCCCAGGGCACGAAACCAGTCTAGTCCCAACAGACTGGGCAGAGTTCCTTCGACGATCGTGATGGGCAGGGTCTTTTGTGAGGGCCGTACTCGACTCGGACGGAGGTGGTCCTCGAACAGGGATGCGATTCCCTGGTAGTCGTGGCACTCGTCAGGCTGTGCTTGCAGATGGCGCCGCGACGGACGGCAGCGACTCGCCAAAGTGTCCCAGGACATGATGGTGATCGCTGATCCCGTGTCTACTTCAAGCCTGCACCGCACTCTCGATCTTGGGCTTTGTGAAAATCTTCTTTCCACTTTGGTTGAGGCGCGCCTATAATGACAGTCGTTTGGTTAGACTTCGCGCCTTTCTTGTTTGAACCAATCGCGGGCCGCCTTTCCGGTTCCGCGCTTTGATTGGCCGATTTGAATTTTCGGCGGAAGGTTGGGCCGCCTGCAAACCTGAGCTAAGTGTCCTTTCTTCCCACACCGCCGCATGTTGCGTCTTTAAACCTGCAGCGTTGGCGCTGATGCTGCCCTCCGCAGCTTCCGACTCGCCACGGTCCTCAGTGTCGCGCTCGTCCGCAGACCCTTCCTCATCTCGCCTCACCTTCGGATTCGGACTGAATCTCCTCCTGGTGTACTGGCTGGCTTTGCGCCGCCTTGATTGAAGAGGCTTTTGCAGAGTCTCTGCTGCTTTAGTAGACATTTCGTGTGCTCTGGCCTCGCCCAGAGCGGTGGCTAGTGTCAGGTTGCTCCTGGCTAGCAGTCCGCCGCAGAGGCGGATGTCCTTGACCCCTCGGATGAGTTGCTCGAGTAGCACTTCGCCTAAGTCTCGGTATCCGCAGTCCTTGGACGCCTTTCAAAGCGCCATGTAGTCACCGGCGGACTCGCCTCCATCTGTCTACGCTTCTCCGAATTCAAACCGCTGCACGTATTTGGACGGCGCCGGTGCGAAATGGTTCTTCAGCAAAGTCTGCAGAGTCGGCCACGATACCGATTGTATCGGCGTTGGCTCTGCCAGGGCTTCCGCAATCTCGATTACCTCCGGCCCGCAATGGCTTAAGTAAGCCCGCTTGCGTTATCAGGATCCCTGTAGTTCGTTGGCTTTAGAAAGCTTTCAAACGGGTCATATATGTTCCCCATTTCTCCTTGCCGGGTCCGGTGCGGGTGGCGTGTTTGCCATTTCCGCGTTTCTGCCCTGAGTTTGCTGGGTTCGGGACTAGCGTGCTTCAGCTCGGTTCTGGTTCTCCTTAGCCTCGAAATCCCACCTTCGTCGCCAATGTTAAGTTCGGGAAGTAACGAGGCTGGAGACCAGGGTAGTGACAACAGCTCTTTAATATAGGGTGAACCCAGCAACAGGCTGGGGCAAAAACCTCTCCTTTTATACAGTTCTGCTGGAGGCTTCGTCCAATCAGCAACGTGCTGATTTCCCGCTCAAATATTTAAAGGCACAACTGTTAATACATAACAGGCACACAGAAGCAACTCCATGTAGAGACAAATTACTCAACCATGTTTTTTTTTTAAAGACAATATGTAATTTTTGTGCATAATTCTAGCGTTAAATGAAATTGATATTTCAGGAGGATTTTCTAGTATGCTATCCCTGATATGCATCACTAGCATAGATGTTAGAGCTCATTAACCTATTCCCCCACCCTATTCTAACTGTATATATTCAGTGTTAACATATAAGATGAATGTCACAAGAGTTCACTCAGGCTGCTTTTGCTGGTTTTGTCTAAAATAGCAAATGAGTTATTGAAGGCAAAGAGGGAAGGAGGGAAGTAGCCAAAGAGGCTACAGTGACTCTATCTTGATTGTCAACAATTTATCCATTACCATTTTATTTAGCACATACATCTCTAAGATTTATTACAATCTTAATAGAATAGAATAGAATAGAATTTTATTGGCCAAGTGTGATTGGACACACAAGGAATTTGTCTTGGTGCATATGCTCTCAGTGTACATAAAAGAAAAGATATATTGATCAAGGTACAACATTTACAACACAATTGATGGTCAATATATCAATATAAATCATAAGGATTGCCAGCAACAAAGTTACAGTCATACAGTCATAAGTGGAAAGAGATTGGTGATGGGAACTATGAGACGATTAATAGTAGTGCTGATTCAGTAAATAGTCTGACAGTGTTGAGGGAATTATTTGTTTAGCAGAGTGATGGCCTTCGGGAAAAAACTGTTCTTGTGTCTAGTTGTTTTGGTATGCAGTGCTCTATAGCATCGTTTTGAGGGTAGGAGTTGAAACAGTTTATGTCCAGGATGCGAGGGATCTGCAAATATTTTCACGGCCCTCTTCTTGATTTGTGCAGTATACAGGGCCTCAATGGAAGGCAGGTTGGTAGCAATTATTTTTTCTGCAGTTCTAATTATCCTCTGAAGTCTGTGTTTTTCTTGTTGGGTTGCAGAACCAGACAGTTATAGAGGTGCAAATGACAGACTCAATAATTCCTCTGTATTGATTATCTAATTAATTAATTAATTAATTATTATCTAATATCTGTATTGATTATCTAAGCATATTTATTGATGGTGGAAAGTATTAAATAAATAAAATAATCTTCTACTTTTTTTTTATGTAACTGATTCACCCAAAGCATTTGAAAATCCCATCAAATGAAGTATAAAAGGGTTCCCTAACACACACAAAAATGCATTTTATCAGTATTTATAATACCTTTCCCTTTCATGGATTACTGCCTTGTCGTGGCGAAGGGGCTTGCATAGCTCAATGAAGCTATGAGCTATGCCGTGCAGGGACACCCAAGACGGACAGGTCATAGCAGAGAGTTCTGACAAAACGTAATCCACTGGAGAAGGAAATGGCAACCCACTCCAGTATCTTTGCCATGAAAACCCCATGGACAGATTCCTGGAGGAATGTTGTCCATGGGGTCACGATGGGTCTTCGCAACTAACAACAACAATAATACCTTTCTTCCTTCTCCTTCTCCTTCTCTTTGTGTCTAAGGCAGAACTAGAATCACAGTCTCTTGGTTTCTAGTTTGGTGTCTTACACACGACACGAAACATAAAATCTAATTTTATGATATTTTATAATGACCTTCATTTCAATATGTAACAGGGTATATGCTTGTCTATAGAGCATTGTTTCTCGAGCCCTGGGAAATTCTGGTATTTACAATCCACCCATCTTAAAGTTCCCAAGGTTGAAAAATAATGATACAGAGGAACTAGATAGCACTATGGATTTCCAAAGAGCCCCAGCATGCCCTGAAACAAGATTCTAATCTCTGGTTGTGATATATATTATTTTCTTCCAATGTTCTAAATTCATTTACAGAATAACTATCCGGTTCTCAAGAAGGAAAGGAAAAGGGGCAAAAGGGCAAAGAAAATCCAAATATTTTGGCTCTTAGTAAAGGCAATTAGGATCCTTGCTCTTTTCATATTCATAGATAATCTACAAGCTTGGCAGATCAGTTTTTTAATGTTTCTCTCCAAAGAAAAATAACTGCATGTTTTTGAGAGAAATGGTTATAAGTTTCATTTGTTTATTTCTATTGTGCTGCACTTGCTTTTATGAGGTACTTGATATGCCTTCCTAGAAATCTAAGTTTGTAAGCAGTTTGACGGAACTTTTCCTCCAAAGAATTCTTGAAGCAGCTGTTGAGTTCTTAAATAAATTCAGCCTATGGTGCATGACTTATTCATACTGACCTAAACAGAACAGATATTAGGAGTTTCTACTCTTTATATAGTAAGCATAGCAGCTGAGTAAAAAAATAAAGCATTGTTGCTGACTAGGGAAAGAAAACATTTATTATCTCTCTTGCAAAACGTATGCCCTAATAAATATGAAATATGAGAGAATAAAGTGTCAAGTGTATCATATTCATTTGCTACTATTATAGTATTTCTCTGATATATAAAGCCAACTAGACCATAAATAACTATATTTCTATAATCTTCACAATTGTATAGTTGGTGTACTGTGAATCACTTTAATAAAATGCAAATTTAGAATCTAGTTTTCCCCATTTGTATGTACAATATTACTATGTTTTCTTACATTTAGTGAAGTAATGTCTCTCTTCTGCCACAAGAATATTCAGAGCTCATCAGTTTGCAAATTTGTCTCCAGAGATTACTTTCCAGAACATACAAAAACAGTACTCTTTAGGTCAACATTTCTCCTGCAGGGAGAATATTAACATTAGAAGATCTGGAAAGTAATGAGTGCAGCTCTGTTCAAATTTGTAAGTTTCAAAGGAGACATTTCAAAATGTGTCCAACTCCACTTCTTTTGTCCTTAACAATCAGACATATACATAATCAAAGTTGTATTTCATTCTTTATTATGCAACTTTTTTCTTTATTTTTTTAACATTTGCAGTAGAATCCTGGATGAAACATCTACAGCATAATGCCTAAAACTCAAATCTCTCTAATCAGAATCCTGGTAGATCTAGAGCAGGGCTGTAAAACTCCTGGCCCACAGGCCAGATGTGTCATGCGCTGGCCACGCCCATGCCCAGTTTAGCTAAGGGGGGGGAGTCCCGATATGTCACATGACGCTACCATGATGACATGAGTTTCACACCTCTGATCTAGAGAATGAGATGATATAGCAATGGTTACGTTTGTTGATGATCTTTGAGCTGGGATTGGGTGGTTCATCCAAAAGGTGCTCTTGATCTCTCAGTGGCTTTCAACACCATGGTATCTTTCTGCTCAACAGTAGCTGCAGCACTGCAATAAGAAGGCACTGTGCTGCAATCAGAGGTGGTAGTATTCAGCAGGTTCTGACCAGTTCTGGAGAACCAGTAGCAAAAACTTTGAGTAGTTCAGAGAACCGCTAAATACCACCTCTGACTGGCCCTGCCCCCATCTATTCTCTGCTTCCTGAGTTCCAGCTGATCAGGACAAAATGGGGATTTTGCCATGCCACACCCACCAAACCACACTCAGAGAACCAGTAGTAAAAAGTTTGAATCCCACCACTGGCCACAATAGTTCTCCTCTGTCCTCAGCAGTTAGTGCCAGTCACAGTAGTCTGGAGGAATGAGATTCACCTGTGAATCTTCCCTTGTGGGATGTCTCAAAGATGAATGCTTTAATTCTCCCGTTTATCTAAATAATATCACTGGGTGAAATCATCTGTCAGTTTGGGTGGCTGTCATTAGTTATGCTGATGATACCCAGGTACACAACTCAAACTAAGCCTGTGCAACAGACTAAGCTGTTAATGTGCTGACTCAGAATCTGGAGGCTGGTCTCACTTCTCCATTTGAGACTAGGGGACAATTTGGGGATCCTCCTGAACTGCCAGTTATTGCTTAAAAAGCAGATGGAATCTCTGGACAGGAGGTCCTTTGCCCTAGTCACCTCATGATTAGACTATTGCAATGCACTTTCTCCAGGGCAGTACTTGAAGACTAAGTTACAACTGATCCAAAATGCAGCGGCATGGGCCATAACAGGCATGTCTTATTATGACATAATAAAAACTATTACATCCCTTTTGAAAATATTTGATGAAAATCTTTTGTTGCGTTATAATGTAAAGTACTGACATTTAAATATGTTTACATGTTTAAGATGCAATCTACCCTTTGTAAAACAGTTGTAAGATTATCTTAACTACATTAGACTTTTAAAGCATTAGCAAAGAGAATTTGATTCACTTTAACTGCTATCTGGAACACTTTGAACTATCATCACTGACTTTAAAGGAGCTAAATTGGCAAAATTCCAAGTAGAAAGGTATTATTTGTTGTTGCAAGACTGATTTACTTTTGGATTAACTTCCTGAATTTCATTCCTATTAAGTGAACAGGTTAAGAGAGACAGATTTTGTGCTGATGGTTGGCTTTTAGTGCAAGTTATATCTATATAATTCTATTGATTAAGAGTTCTGATTTAAGCAATTGCTTAGCACCCTAGTCACAAAACTCCATTAAATATCCACTTGTACTTCTAAAAAGAAGCAAAAAGCACCATTATCCTAACTTTGCATATCTAATATCTCACAGAAAAGAAACATTCATGGCAATTATGCTAAAAATTGTTTACTTAATGACAACATATCTCTTAAAGTGAAATTGTGTAGTGTTTTTCTTCTGCCTATTTTGCACCATTATCAGCCTTACAACTTCGAAGGAATATATTTCACTTAAGTACATCTATTAATTACTTAGTCCCAGTAATTAGCAAATTTTATCAAGCAAAATGACTTGCTCTTGTAATAAGTACAAATACAATGCTATCCTCTCACATAAATAATATTTTTCAGTAAATTCAGTAATGATATTACGGAAATCCAGCAATGGCTATTAGCTAAGCTATT
The DNA here is from genome assembly GCF_028640845.1 of Ahaetulla prasina. Lineage (NCBI taxonomy): Eukaryota > Metazoa > Chordata > Lepidosauria > Squamata > Colubridae > Ahaetulla > Ahaetulla prasina. The sequence continues at coordinate 71,296,201 of NC_080546.1, read as the reverse complement.
CTGATTATTCCCTCTAAAACCTAAACACTTGTTCTCTCATCATCTTGCAATATATGAAACTTGTACAGTTTCTAATCCATCAGAAAAAGATCAGACCTTTGGAGGATTGGACTACTTTCCTGGAAAGTAGTCCAATCAAGTTAAAAATCACATCAGAATTTGAATTCAACTTGTAATATGGACAATGGTACATCAGTAGCTAGACTTTAGAATCAGGCCACAAAACATAGGCCTTCCAAACAATACATCTGATCAGCTATTCTACGAACAGATTATAAGATTTGATGTAATAATGCCCTGATTAAGAAGAGTTCATGTTTTTTTTATCTGACAGAAAGTGGCACTTTATCAGGCAGTGGCAAATATTTGGCAGGTGTGCACAAGTCTTTCCATTGTTCTCACTGTAGCATCCTTTCTATAAGCCTCAGCCTGCATAAAATCCTCAGAAAGTCATATAAGGTTCTGGGTGCCAAAGATATGACATGACAAGGACATGAAAGCAAAAATTGCTGTTTTATTTCTATCTTTGCTTTTTAAATGTTTTAAATTTTCCTACTACAGAATTTATTTATTAGTCAGTAATCCTGCATAACATTGCAGCAGTCAATACAACTGCTTCTTTATTGTCCGATAAACAAAATAATATCATGATTTATTGAATTCACGAAACTGCATCAGACTAGAGTATTGTCTTGTATAAAATATAGTAAAGTCCTTTTGATGGGTTCAACATTATTAAACAGTTGGAAAACATGGAATGGTTAAGAAAAGGACGTGTTGAGTACTTCACAACCAAAATAACCATCTAAATTTAGGGTTTGTCTAGTCTAATGCAGAGAAGGACTTGGGAAGCATAATATTTGAGATTCTATAACAGAGAAGATGAGGTTTACCTAGTCTCCAAAACACCGAAGGGTAGAACAAAAAGAAACAGATTAAAAAGAGATCCAGCCTAGAATTAAGGAGAAATATCCTGTTAGTAAGAACAAATTACTGAAGCAGTTAGCTCCCAGAGTTGTGGGTGCTTCATCAGTGGAGGTTTTAAGAAGAGACTGGACAATGTGTTTGGAATAGTTTAGAGTCTCCTGCTTGGGCAAGTGGTTAAACTAGAAGACCTCCAAGATCCCTTCCAAGTTCTCTGTTACTCTTTATTCTATATTCAGTGTTTGACCAAATGACATAGCTTTTCTTTGAAGAAAGAAAATGAAAAAAACTGTAGGATGCAATGTGGGTAGTTCACTGGGACCAGAGGACTTCAGAGAGAGATTCCCTGAAGATGGGTTCCAGCATGAGGTCGAAAGCTCAGAAGGCAAAACCTCTGGTTCTGGTGACCGACCCAGATTGGATCCTACAATATTATCCTGGGGCATGTTTATTTATTTATTTATTTATTTATTTATTTATTTATTTATTTATTTTATTTGTCAACAAATACAAGAAAACAAGTAACAGAGTAGACACAGACATGGACACATGAAAAATTTTTGGCACACAAAAAAGGATATAAATAGGCAAAACATAGCCATAAAAACATAGAATGATTACAGATAAATGGGAACAATAGGACAGGGATGGTGGCACGCTGGTGCACTTATGCATGCCCCCTTAGGGACCTCTTAAGAAACATGAAAGGTCCACGGCAGACAATTTACAGTGAAAGGTATGAGGTTTAGAGAGACTAACAACAGGATCAGGTAGATTGTTTCAGACATTTACTACTCTATTGCAAAAGTCATATTTCTTACAATTAAGATCAGAGCGAATTACATTTAGTTTAAATATATTGATGGCCCCTGTATTATTATGGTTGAAATTAAAGTATTCATTTACAGGTAGAATGTTTTGGTAAATAATCTTATGAACTAAGCATATTCACCTTCATTCATGAAAAAAAAATCATAAATCATGGCCTGAACCATGACAAGTGACAAGGCTCTATTTCCTTTTTATCTTCCTCCTGTCAGCTCCAGCCATTTTCCGTCAAAGCGGAGAGGGGGGCAGGAAGGGGGAAGGGGCAGCCCCTGAAGGAAACAGGGCCAGTTTTAAAATCCTCTTTTTTTTTTAAGAGAGAGAAAGTTCTTTGAACTTCCTGGTAAAGGTAAAAAGCATATAATCATTGCACTTTGCTAGTTTCATTGTAAATATATATTGTATTTAACCAAAGTTAAGCAAAGGAAGTTATGTGATGAAAATGATGGCTGAGAAGCACCAGGCACCTTTGCTAGAGTTAATATAAGAATTGATTTCTCATTGCTGATGTAAAATCCAGTTTCCTTTCTTTCCTAATTTTCTATTGCTTTAATAATTCAAACCTAGAGTGTAACTCCATTTTGTTGATAGTTGTGTGATGTATGGATTCTTTGTGCATAGAGCAGCCATGTTTTCAAAAGCCCTGTAGCATCAACACTACAATTTTCAATGAATGGTTTGGAAAAGAAATGAAAACCCCTTAATGTGTGTTTTTCAAAGACGTATGAAAAATGAATCAATGATGTAGAGTTAAATTTGTTATGTGTCATTTCCCCTTAGACTTCTCCATTCTTCCCTTGCCAGGGAGTAGTAGTGAAATATCTCCCGTAAGCTGTATTTTCTGGTTACAAACTTTAATGCTAAGAATTAGCAGGGAGAAAATTCCACTGAATTCTCTGCAACTTACTTCTGAGAGACAAAGGACTGGATGCATGGATGGATAGAGATAAATTGTCACACAGTCTGCAACATGAGAAAGGTAAAGGATAAACAAAGGAGACTAAGTAGAACTGAAATATAGTGTGTTATGGGGAGAAAGAACTTAAAACACAATCAGGTCAAACACTCAAGGAACAAAATTAGTGTCAATAGATATAGCAAAGTGTCAATGCCACCTGAATATTTTTTTTATGAAATGCCACAGCTGATAATACAGATTGAATATTTTATGATCGACTGACAGGAGGAAAGTGATGTTCTAACTTCCTACGGAAACTGGGGATTCAGAGGCGTCAATACATATCTGATTGCAGCAGTGAATACAAGTCTCACCCTATCAGTGCTACCCCTGTTATTACAAAATGCAATGAAAATGCTAAGTCTCTTCTATGTCTCCCAAAAGAATTGTGATGAGAAGCAAAAAGGAGGGCTTTGATAAAATTATCCCTTTGTGAGAACCAAGAGCTCTCAGTTACAAACAATGCCATTCTTCACACTCTAAAAAGCATCCAGGCTAAAATGTACCTGTTTTTACAGACACCACTAGCTAGTTCACGTCTTGCTCATATTGGGCTTTGTTTGTTTCTGACACAGAATACTGTGTGCCCACAATCGCTATATCAGACTGTGCAAAAGATGATCAAATCGAGCAATAGCTTAGAATACCATTTGAATTCAATTATTGTCTTCTATTTCTGAATTTCCATTTCATTCTGAAAGCTTTAGAAGTACATTTGGACATTCAAGATTGTGTCTTGTGCAGCCCCACAAAATAGCAGTGAACTATTGCCAGATGTATATTACCTTTTTACACACACACACACACACACACACACACACACACACACACACAAAAGCATACAATACAGGTTATTTCTCATGTCCCTTTCAAATACCACCTTTTTCAGTTTTACATTAAATTAAAAAAATCTAAAGGAAATAAATCAGGTCAGTCATGAACCTGGCTAGCATGAGGGGGATGATGGTCATGTTTAGAGATCTACAGCATTAGGCATGGCTTGGGTACATGGCACTGTGGAATATGAGCCTTTGTCATCTTTGACTGCGGATGGGATGGTACTGCACCAGAAAGATCCAATCCACAAGTTGAAGGTTCTCCTGGACTCATGAGTCCTGCTAGAGGAGCAGGTGGCAGTCACAACTACAACAGCATTTGCACAACTTTATGTTGGGTGCCAGTTGTGGCCTCGATCAGAATTCTCTGTACTTGGCCATTCAGTCCCTGATTCTCTCACAGTTGGACTATTGTAATACTGTTGTGCCTCGTCCTCCCTCCAGTCTGATAATGAAGAGGAACAGCCTGGCATGCCTCCATGCCCTGGCCCCATGCCTGGAGGGGATGTCAGGAATGAACAAACAAACCTCACTCACACGCAGCCATCAGAGGACGTCAGCCACGGATTGGAATTACCCGGACCTACTCCTTCTGACCCCTCCCTTTCTCAAACAGCAGAAGACAATCTAAAGTGGGAGGATCCTCGCTTCCAGAGATCTGAGAGGCGACGTCAGCAGAAGGAAGGGAGGGGCAGGCCTAGATAAGTGCTGAGTCATGGAGCCACACCCCATGGCCTATATAAAGGATCTGCTTTTTGGCATTCCTTGAGTCAAGCAAAGTCTCATCTGGTTTGCTGAAGTCACACTTGGATTCCTGCCTGCCCTGAGAAATCTGAAAGGAATTTGGCAAAGCTGCAGAGGCTTCATGGCCACGCTTGATACAGACTTCCCAGACCCGGTCGTCAGAGGGGGAGTGGGACACGACAAATACATTCTACATAGGGCTACTCTTGAAGAGCATTTGGAAGCTACAACTGGTGCAGAGTGCAGCAGTATGGACAGTTTTGGGGATCCCAAGAATGGTGCCTGTATCACCACTGCTCCACGAGCTGCATTGGTTACCAGTCTGCTTCCAGTGCAATTCAAAATGTTGGTGATCACCTTTAAAGCCCTTCATAGTATGGGTCCAGGTTACTTGAGGGACTGTCTAACCCATTGGGATTGGCCTGTCCCACTCATGATGGAATGCTGTGGGCCCCGTCAGCCTGATTATTCCGGGTGGGTGGGGCTAGCCAGGAGTGGGATTTGAGGGTTCTCTGAACTGCACAGAATCTTAGCTAGAGGTTCTCCTGAACTCCCAGCAGCCCACCCCTGACTGTAAGCCACCCAGAGTTACCCTGTCGTAAGATGAATAAACAGGGCAATAAATTTTACAAATAAATAAATATTAAAAATTAAATAAATGGTGCACTGAGGTAATTTAAATGTTACTTTTTCAGAATATGTATCTCAGCAACAGAGTTTCTAATGGCTAGGAAATGCCAAGAACCCATATCGTGCATTCTATCTACATGAATAGGGTTTTGTTCATAGAAAGGAAAGCTGAATACTCTCCTGGCTTTATGTACCATAGTTTTCACTGCTAGATCACACAACCTCCAAATTGTGTAGACATCTGGGGGGGGAAATGAAATTCTAATTTGAAATCTAGGTAATACAATATTTGTGGTATAATAATTTTAATTGGTATTCAGAAACTACAGAAAGATGCAGAAATTGAACTGATAATATTTCTTGTGGTGTGAAGATAAGAATATACATACATTATATATATATATATATATATTATTATTTTTGAGTGAATGGTTCAGGACTAAGGCAAAAGAGGAAAAAAAGAAACTAAGGTCACAAGTCATGTGGAATTTCTGTCCTAGTTTTAAACTTATTACTTCTAGTGCTCAAGAAAAAAAGGTAATCCAAAATCGTTTCACTGTATTTTATGTGGAACTGCTGTGTCAGACAAGCCATCTGTGACCTCTGTACAACAAGCTTGCACAAATGGAAGAAGGCATAAAAGCACCAGTGGAAAATAACAGGTTAGAAAATTGTACCAGTGACAACCGATAATGGACTGCAGCTGTGTTATGTAAAACAACATTGGGAAATCAATATAAAGGCTAATTGAAGTTTATTACATTCCATAGAAAATTTCAGAAGAAAGGCTTATTTTTTTAAAAAAACAGAAAATCTGGTTTTGCAGGTAATGTGAACTGAGACTCCAGTCATCCAATTAAACTTTGATATTATAGGAACTAGAATATTACTAATAAAAGAGAAACTTATGACAATATAATTAGATCAGTAAAAAAGTTCATGGTAATCTTCCTATTCATTAAGTGATTAAATGGAATAGTTGCATATGTGATAGAGAGACAGATTGTGTCAGGAACTGTTCTGTACCTTTTCTTGCCTGACTTTAGCATAACAGCTGCCTTACTTGATTCTCTAATGGCAACTCTGGCAAACAGCGGAGCTGTGGAGCTGGTATGTATGTTATGCTCTCTTAGAAAGGCTGGGGAAGAGTTACTAAATCTAGCATTAAGGTCACTTAGAGCTTAGAGTACAGCAATATAAATTTTATTTTCTGAATAGGAAAATATTCTACTGACAGCTGGTGAATATTGTTTGGAAGGGTAATTGCATGTGAGACTATTTTTATTATTAATGGTGTAAAGGCTGAAGAACTCCCATTTAAATAGTTCAGGATTGATTAAATGTTCCCAATGTTATTATATGGTCACATTTCTTGAACTTTATCATAACCCCAAATCTAAATTATCTTCAGAATGCAGTTTAGTAGAAATCTCATCAGTTGTTTTCTTGTAGAAAAATTATTATGACTTTCTTAGAAAAAAGACAACTCGTTTCTAGGAAAAGACTTAATACTCATACGATTGGTAAAAACAGGTAGACTGACACAACTGTTTTTCTCTGTTTTTCTTCTACTTTGCAGTAATACATTAATTATCACTGTGAAGGAACTAAAGCCCTTGTCTGCCTCCTCATAATCATCATTTTATGCTTCCATGCAATGTCAGCACTTGTCTTTCCCTTGCACTACCTCATCTTCTGATGGGAAAACAAAACCTAGAACCCCACTTTTTTCCTGTTTTTTTTCCTTCTGATGTTTTAAAGTTTTATGTCAAAAGAAAAAAAACATAAATATTGTCTCTGGTGGGGAAGAAAAATAGAAAAAAGGGAAGAATTGAAAGGGTGGGGTCCTAGAGGCATGATAAGGAATTTTTGAAAATTAGAAACCACTTTATCCTGAAGTTCCAGAGGAAGTACTGCAAAATCATTTCTTAAAATGTTACCTAAATCTGGGATCAGCAACCTTAAACACTCAAAGAGCCACAAAGGTCTTAACCGCAAGCCCCATGTTCAATTCTGGAGCCGACCAGAAGTCCAGTTCCCCCACCATAGAGTCTCCTCTTGTTCTGTCCCCCCCCCCACCTCAGTCCGGGAGACACATGAACTGACTCAATTAGCCAGCAATTTAGTCCACGGCAGCTATCAGCTCTGGCAGCAGACCAGCGAACATCTGCCAAGGTTTTCTTTATTTTCCCTGATGCCGGCGTCACAGAAGCTCATTACCGGAGCAACCAGCAAGTCAGGAACAAACAGAAATCCAGGCCAAATGCTCAGTCAAATAGTCAGCTCAAGTTTTCTCCAGTCAGTTTGTTTTGTCCATCACGAAGTAGTAGAGCAGCCCCTCCTGCTTTTATACCCTATGGGGTGTGGCTCCATGACTCAGCACTTTCTAGGCCTGCCCCACCCATTCTTTTGTTGTTCCCGCCTCTCTTGTCTACGAAACCTGGGATCTAACCAGGACTGATTGTCCACAGCTAGGTCTGGAAGCGTTGCCTGGGCGGGGGGGAGATACAGGAGACAGGCCTCATCACCTCCTCCACCTGGCTGGCTCCTGAAGCTGAGCCAGAGAGGCCGGCCCTGCAGAGGGGAGCCCCAATGGTCCTTCCCCCTAACTCTCTGAGTCACTTTCTGGCAGGGGGCCAGGCCCGGGGGGGGGGGTCTGGAGCCACAACACCTCTTAGCGTGGCATCCTTTTTCCTTACTGTTCTAACTGAAAGCCCTATTAATTGTGGAGCTGATTGGAAAACCCACCCCTTGCTATAGTTTCTTCCTGGTGCACCGTGGTTTATCTCCGCATAACTGGAATCTCCTTGGCAACAAGGAGCCGCAGCAGAGGGATTAAAGAGCCACATGCGGCTCCAGAGCCAAGGGTTTCTGACCACTGACCTAAACTCTGCAATAAGGTAAGAACTGAGTCAGTTGCCTTCCAAGATCAATCAGCTCAGCCTGCAAGATTTTACAAACATTTGTGATATCATGATGACAATCAAGCCTAGTTCCATGTTTAGCTTCCTTCATCCCTTTTGTATGGGACTGGCTTATATCCATCTCCTCTGCCAATGCATTCAAATTTTACTTCTATAAATCCCATATAGATATATTGTAGTTATAAAAATAATACTTATATAGGTATAATTAAGTAATAAGGAAAGCACATAAGGCAAAGCACATAAGTAATATTAGAAAATTAATGGATGACATTCAGATAGTAACTGGTAATTATGTGCGAACACAGTTTCTGTTATTTTACACACACACACACACCACAATCAAATGTGATGGCCTCATATAGCAAAGGATAAGAAGGAAATACGGCTAATATAATGTTGTCCTCTTTCTGATTATTTCTTGTTAGGTAAACTATATTTCAAAAGAGTATGTATTCACTGAAATGATCTAAGTCTATTTTTTTTTTAAAAAAGGATGGTTTAGTTGCTATCTCTTGTACAGTGTTGTACAATGTCCATAGTTCTTCAGACACTTTGTCTATCATATCTAATTCCTTAAATCTATTTGTCACTCTACTGTATATTCATCAGGGATATGATTTAGTTCATACCTGAGTGGCTCATGGTCTGAACCACAGTCAGCTCCTGGTCTTATTTTTACTGTATAGAGCTTCTCCATCTTTGGCTGCAGAGCACATGGTCAATCTGATTTCTGTGTTGACCTTCTGTGATGTCCATGTGTAGAGTCGTCTCTTGGGTTGTTGGAAAAGAGTGTTTGCTGTGACCATCGTATTCCCTTGGCAAAATTCTAACAGCCTGTGCCCTGTTTCAAGACCAAACTTGCCTGTTACTCCAGTTATCTTTTGTCTTCCTACTTTAGCATTCCAATCCCCCATGATGATAAGGACATCATTTTTTGGTTTTAATTCTAGAAAATGTTGTAGGGCTTCATAGAACCGGTCAACTTCATCCTCTTCAGCACTAGTGGTTGAGGTATAGATTTGGACTACTGTGAGATTGAATGGTTTGCCTTGGATTCAAATTGAGATCATTCTATCATTTTGGGGATTGTATCTCAGTACTGCTTTTCTTACTCTTTTATTGACTATGAAGGCTACTCCATTTCTTCTGAGGGATTTTTGCCCACAAAAGTATACCTGATAGTCATCTGAATTAAATTCACCTATTCCTGTCCATTTTAGTTTGTTGATTCCTAAGATGTCAATGTTCAGTCTTGTCATCTCTTGTTGATCATGTCCAGCTTGCCTTGATTAAATTCCAGGTTCCTATGAAGTATAAATATTTACAGCATCAGACTTTCCTTTCACCACCAGATATATCCAGAGCTAAGTGTCCTTTTGGCTTTGACCCAGTCATTTCATTCTTTCTGGCTCTATTAGTACTAGCCCTCTGCTCTTCCCCAGTAGCATATTGGACATCTTCTGACCGGAGAGCTCATCTTCCAGCGTCATATCTTTCTGACTTTTGGTACTGTCCATGGGGTTTTCATGGCAAAGATACTGGGGTAAGTTGCCATTTCCTTCTCCAGTGGGTCACATTTTGTCAGAGGTCTCTGCTATGACCTCTCCGTCTTGGGTGACCCTGCATGGCATTTTTAAAGGGGGGGAGGGTAAGGTCGGGTGTTGGGGGAAACCCGTCGAGGAGGGTATGTCCAGTCCCAGTGCACGCTCACGACATTATTACAGCCGGTCCGAAGACAGGGGGGAGGGGAATGTGCAGAGCAGAGAGTATTATTCCATCTGTACGGTAAGTGGGAGAGGCAGATATGGCGGAGGCGGGGGGCCGTATCGTTCTTCGGGAGCACGTGTTCGATGTTTAAAAGTGATCACGTGCTCCGGCCCCTCAGTCCTCACTTGTTCCTCGGAAGGTCAAGACCCTCAGAGCTTGGGTCTTCGGCTGATGCTTTGCAATGCCCGGTCCGTGGTCAATAAGGCTCCCCTGATTTGTGACCTGATTCAGAGGGAGTCCGCAGACTTCATGGGCATTACGAAGACCTGGTTGGGCACAGAAGGGGGTGTACCCCTGGTTGAACTGTGCCCTCCGGGTTTCCGTGCATTCCATCAGCCGAGGGCCCAAGGTAGGGGTGGGGGGGTGGCGGTTGTGATTAAAGAAAGTCTAGGGCCGAGGGAGTCCACTGTTCCTCAGATAGCTGGCTGTGAATCCCTCCTTGTGAAGTGGGGCCACCGGAATCAGATGGGGCTGTTGATCACGTACCTGGCTCCTTGCTGCGTGACTACAGCCCTACCTGAGCTACTGGAGGTGCTTGCTGGCGTGGCGGTTGAGATTCCCAGACTTTTGGTCTTGGGGGATTTCAACCTGCCATCGCCGGCTTGTCATCAACGGTGGTTCAGGAGTTCCAGGCCTCCATGACGGCCTTGGACCTGATTCAAGTAACTGATGGCCCTACACACATTGGGGAGGCGCTAGACCTGATTTTTATCTCTGGTCAGTGGGTTAATGATCTGGATTTAGGAGATATAGTTAAAGAACCAGTGTCATGGTCAGATCATTTTCTTCTTCGCCTAGACTTTCGGACCGCCACCACCGCAGGGAGACGGAGCCAATGCGTTGGTTCCGTCCCAGGCGCCTGATGGACCCGGAGAGGTTCTGGACGGAGCTTGGGCCGTTCCCTGAGGATCTTACCCATGGCACGACTGAAGAACTGGTTGCGGCCTGGGAACGGGCCGCGGCTGGGGCTTTGGACCATGTCGTGCCTTTGCGGCCTCTGACCTCAATTGGCTCCCTGGTTTTCCGAGGAGCTGAGAGAGATGAAACACCGGAGAAGACGCCTAGAGAGTACTTGGAGGTCTAGCTGTTCCGAGGCTGATCGGACACTAGTGAGGTCCTTTACTAGGACCTACCTAGTGGCAATGAGGGAGGCGTTCCCACGCTTCCACCCTCATTGCATCGGCAGATAACCGCCTGGCCGCCTGTTTGGTGACCCGCCTCCTCCATCAAGAGGGACGGGATGACCCCTTACAGGGACGAGCGGAGGAGTTTAACGGTTATCTATACGATAAAATCGTTCAGCTCCGGGATAGTTTGGACCAAGATTGCAAGGATCCAGCTGAGATGACAGAGACACGTCTTGTTGAGATTATTTGGGATGAGTTTGATTCTGTGGCTCCCGAGGACATGGACAGGTTGCTGGGAGGTTACATGCAACTACATGTTTGCTGGACCCGTGCCCTTCCTGGTTAGTGCTGGCTGCTCAGGAAGTGACACGAGGCTGGCTCCAGGGAATTATAAATGCTTCTTTGATGGAAGGTTTTCCCGCCGCCTTGAAGGAGGCGGTGGTGAGACCTCTCCTCAAGAAGCCTTCCTGACCCAGCTATTTTGGGTAATTATCGTCAGTCTCCAACCTTCACTTTGTGGCGAAGGTTGTAGAGAGTGTGGTTGCATGGCAGCTCCCCGGCACCTGGAGGAAACTGTCTATCTAGACCTGCTCCAGTCTGGCTTCCACCCGTTATAGCACGGAGACGGCTTTGGTCGTTGGTGGATGACCTCTGAGGGCCAGGGACAGGGGTTGTTCCTCTGCCTTGGTCCTATTAGATCTCTCAGCGGCCTTGATACCATCGACCATGGTATCCTGCTGCGCCGGTTGGAGGGATTGGGAGTGGGGGCACCGCTTATCGGTGGTTCTCCTCCTATCTCTCTGACCGGTCGCAGACGGTGTTGACAGGGGGCAGAGGTCGCCCTCGAGGCGCCTCACTTGTGGGGTGCCTCAGGGTCGATTCTCTCGCCACCCTGTTCAACATCTATATGAAGCCGCTGGGTGAGGTCATCAGTGGTTTCGGGGTGAGTTATCATCTATACGCTGATGATACTCAGCTGTATTTTTCCACCCCGGACCACCCCAACGAAGCAGTCGAAGTGCTGTCCCGGTGCCTGGAAGCTGTACGGGTCTGGATGGGGAGAAACAGACTCAAGCTCAATCCCTCCAAGACGGAGTGGCTGGGGATGCCGGCATCCGGGACAGTCAGTTGCACCCGCAGCTGACTGTTGGGGCGCAGTTAGTGGCCCCAAAGGAGGTGGTTCGCAACTTGGGCGCCTCCTGATGGACGGCTGTCTTTGATGAACACCTGGCGCCGCCGCCAGGAGGGCCTTTACCAAGTTCGCTTGGTTCGCCAGTTGCGCCCTTCCTTGACCGGGATGCCTTATGCACGGTCACTCACGCCTGGTTACGCCTAGGCTGGATTATTGCAATGCTCTCTACATGGGGCTGCCTTGAGGTGCACCCGGAGGCTGCAGTTAGTCCAGAATGCGGCTGCGCGAGTAGTAACGGAGCCGCAGGGCTCCCACGTGACATCGCTGCCCGTAGCTTGCACTGGCTTCCTGTGGTCTTTCGGTGCGCTTCAAGATTTTGTAACTATCTTTAAAGCGCCCATGGCTTAGGACCCGGTACTTACGAGACCGCCTGCTGTTACCCTTTGCCTCCCACCGACCCATACGCTCTCACAGAGAGGGTCTCTCAGGGTGCCGTCCGCCAAACAGTGTCGGCTGGCGGCCCCAGGAGTAGGGCCTTCTGTGGGGGCAGTGACGCCTGGAACGAACTTCCCCTGGCTGCGCCAAGTGCCTGATCTTCGGACCTTCCGTCGTGAGCTCAAAACATATTTATTTATTAAAGCGGACTGGCATAATTAGTTGAATTTTAATTGGGTATTCTTAATATTTTAAATTTTAAATCTAAATTTTAATAATCAGCCTTTAAAATTTGCTCTTTTTAAATGTTGTTTTAAATTGTATATATTTTGTTTTTATTCTGGCTGTACACCGCCCTGAGTCCTTTGGGAGAAGGGCGGTATAAAAATTTAATAAAATAAATAAATAAAATAAATAAATAGCTCATAGCTTCATTGAGCTATGCAAATCCCTTTGCCACGACAAGGCAGTGATCCATAAAGAGGAAGTTATTATAATAGTAGTTTTTATTATACAATAATATGACCTGAAGAGAAACCTAGAGTATTATCCAGGACTATTATTTATGACTTTCTAATAAAGATTTTCGACGACAAGCTGTTTGTCTAAAAATAATGGTTTGCTAGTTTGTGCCCTTAGATAATCAGCAAGCACAGCACCCTTACTGTCCTTCGATAACATTTAAGTTTTTTTATTATATTGTATTCAATTAATTAATTCCTATTTCACATTAATGTTCTAACCAAGAAATTTCAGTGTTCATAACTGAGCCATAAAAGGCATTTTACTTCCTTGTATATTTAGTTTTTCTAGCTTGTTAATTAAAAAGTGATACATCTTCTACTCATTCCATTCATAGGAAATTAAAACCAGGAGCATTATGATCACAGTTATTAATGAAGCTATTTCTGAAAATTACTTTTTTATGATGCACATGAAGAAGTGAATAGCATATGTAGTAAATGGAATGTTGCCAGATTTTGATTATAGTAATTAGAAATGCTGAAGAAAAAATCGTTTTGAAATCTAATGAAAAGCTTTCTGGCAAAATCACTTTGATATTTAATGTACAAAATAATGCTTCTGAAAGATGTCAACAACTGGGTATTCCAAGCTTTTGTTAATTCAGATTAGCAGTCGGTAATGAAAAACACAAGAAACAGAAAACATGATTGATAATAAAAAGTTGTCTATATGATAAAACATATCATTGAATGAATGGTCATTTATTTCTATTGGGACTTTGGTTTTGCTTTAAGGCTTATAGATATCTATTAGATTAGATTGAAATCCTAATCCTTTCATATTCCTTCCATGCCTGATCAAGCCATATATCTTTGCTCATAGATCATTTGATATTTTGTATTAGATTGTTTCTAATAATTTTTATTGTAGGGATGCTTTTACTGATAATTTTTACTTATAGTATTTTATGTTATGTTTTATATTTTATCATATATGCTGCTTTAATTATAAGCTGTTTGAAAATATGAAAATGCAATAAAATGTATTACAATAAAATATGATAAAATAAAAATAATAGTAGTATGTATAACATTATAAAAGAACTGCAAAACTGCAATTATAAAAGAAAAGCAAAACTTTTACTAAAACTAAATGATGTTATTATCCAAGTAATAATTCACAACATATTTAGACTACAATATTTATGTGTAATCAGAATACATCCCAAAAAAGATCTATGGCAGGCAACATAGATGGGCCTCTGGTGGCTCAACAGACTAAGACAGTCTGTTATTAACACAGCTGCTTGCAATTACTGCAAGTTCAAGTCCCACCAGGCCCAAGGTTGACTCAGCCTTCCATCCTTTATAAGGTAGGTAAAATGAGGACCCAGATTGTTGGGGGCAATAAGTTGACTTTGTATATAATATACAAATGGATGAAGACTATTGCTTAACACAGTGTAAGCCTCCCTGAGTCTTCGGAGAAGGGCGGGATATAAATGCATATTAAACAAAAAAAACATGGCTTGGAAAATGTTGTCTAGATTAGAGATCTAAGTTTGCTTCAAGTAAAATTGAAGTTTATAATGCATTGATCAAACTATGCACAAAACAATCAATACTAGTATAAAATGATACACATGTCTAGCATGACTAAAGTTGGTAACGTAGTCTATACTTTCTCCATGTAATGCGAGTAGATGAATAGGCACCACTTTGGTGGGAAGGGATCAGTGTTCCGTCTACCTTGGCATATAGTCATGCTGGCCACATGACCATGGAAAAGGACTTTGGCTCCCTTAGCTAAGAAATGGAGAGGAACACCACCCCCTAAAGTCAGATACAACTGGAGAGGTGAAACTTTTATCTTTATCATTACCTTTCTCCACTATAAAATGTTATGTGAGAGTCTTAACCAAAGGTATGGTTGTGACAATCTGGAAAATGTTAAAAAAAGGAAGCAATAATTAAGCTATAGGAGCCGAGATTAGTTAGGCAGGTTAGAAGTTCCCAGGTTAGAAAGAAATATAAATATCTCTGTTTCAAGCAACTCACCAAATTATCTATTAATAGAAGGAAGAAGCCTTGAACTCTATAGCTGAAGTATATGAAATCTCTTATTTTTTTACATTGCTGTACAGTTCAACAGAAAATAAATCTGTGAGATGACATGAATAGATTAGTGAGATGAAGCAAAAGCGAAGAAGTGGCTGGGCTACTCAGAGACCCAAAAATGAATGAAAGGACAATCTCCTTAGAAAAAAGACTGGTTTTTAATTTATGGTTTAAATATAAGACTACTCACATGGCAAAGGGATGAATTGAAAAACATGAATTGTTTATAATCAATTTTTAGGGCTCAGTGAAGTATTGAGAGTGATGAGAAGATTCAAATATGAGATAGACCATTATCTTATCCCATTATCTTTGGAAAAAATGATATGGAATAAATTAAAAAAGTGAATGAAACTGAAGTAAAAGTAGAACACCTACATGAAGTATATGTATGTGAGTATACTAGGCAGTGTCTTAGAGAGAATAGGGACTGGAGACAGGGAGGTATTCAATTATATTTCAAAGTAACTAAAAGTATTATATGGATTTAACAACTATGTTCCAGTGATAAAACTCTTAACAGTATGGTTTTTAGAGGGTCCATTTGTATCATGTTTATCCTTCAGTCCTTTAAATGGTGCAAATTGTTTTATATGTGAAGACTAATAATTTAGAGTAGGGGGTCTCCAACCTTGTCAACTTTAAGACTTATGGACTTCAACTCCCAGAATTCTGGGAGTTGAAGTCCACAAGTCTTAAAGTTGACAAGGTTGGAGACCCCTGATTTAGAGAATGTATCTTATTTTTCCTCCACAGGAAACAAAGGGTCACAAAAAAATGATGTTAAAAACTATGAACAGGATTAATTGTGACTGGAAAGATATGTTGTTGAAATGTATAGGTTTTTTTGCTAAGGTGAGGATTTTCACACCTGATGAGCAATGCTGCTCATTTAAAAAAGTATGAATACCAGATAGATAGTTCATTGTATGTTACTACTTATAGAGAGTGCATATGAAGAAAGTGAACAGATTTTGTACAGGAGTAAGGATCAGATCTATTCTCTTATTGGTTTTGGTTTTAATCATTGGTGGCCCCAAACATAGAATCTTTCTGGAAGGAAAGGTCTTGAAAATCTTCACTGTATTTTCCTTCATAGTTCTAATCCTGGGCATCTTACGTCACTGATTTCTTTTGGAGGAAGATTCATGCACTCTTTCCTTCCACCTCAGTCCACATCGATTGCCTCCATCACAGTCAAAGAGACATCACAATTTAGATCTATCTTTTTTCTTTGCACAAAGCTATTTCAACTCAGATGTGCCATGGAGATTGTGGCTGTTCCTTCCTTAAACAATTCTATTTCTGAAATTTGATCGTATTCTTTGTTATGTGCATTACATGGGTAATTAAAAATAAATAAATAAAAACTATGATTCAAAATTTCCTACATTATTTTCTGTGACATTTGCCACTGATAACATTCTGGTGAGAAACAAACAAAAAATAAAGCTACATTGTGGAATAATAGAATATTAAATTTTATTTTCTATTGTTTGCTTCAGATTCGGGCATTGAATTAGTCTAGACCCTTTCTAAAGTAATGCAGATTGAGTAGTTTCAGTATGTCCTTGTAGCACTGTGGCAAACAAACTGAAAATTTCACATACATTACACATTCTCTGAAGATACAGGTGGGCCATTGAACGTGCTTTTTGAAATGATCAATATTATGTGTGGCCATCAGGAAAAATAACTTGTCTTATTTTTATTGTCTGATAACTATTGATCAGCCTAAAGGAACTTTCTGACTTTAATGGACCAGAAGAATCTGCATTGTTTTCAGATATAACCAGAAATTGATATAAACTAATCACCATCTGAACAAACATTTCTTCCCAGTTAGATCAATATTGCAGCTGAGTCTAATGAGTTTCCTTGTTATCTTGCTAGCCTCCAGCTCTCTGTGAAGTTCTCTTAACAATCAAACCCAGAAACATTCACAGATTCACAAACCTCTGATCAATAGTATTGACAGTTTGTTTAGTTAAGGGTTAACTAATCAATGATCAGCTTTAACATGCTGAACAGGCTTATCAGAAAAAAAGTAAAATAGGTTCACTTTTGTAATTAATATGAATTTTCTTTGTAGTACTCACTGTTTGACCTGGGGGGAAAAGTTCTACATTGCTTAAAAGGAATTCAGCATTTATCTTTTTTTGAGAGAGAGAGACTATATTAGCATAATTCAAGTCATATTCAAAAGTAAAAAATGTACTATAACCTTAACATGAGCTTTACTCTTATGTCATAATTATCCACAACATGCTAATTGATAAAATAATCATCTCAGCTAGGCATGTACTTCATACTAGACTAACACATGGCTGGCCAGTTTATTATTCCTGTGAAAACACACACAAAATGCAGTGTTGGCTATAATACTTTTCCCTCCCGGGGAAAATTGAATGGGATACCTCCCATACTAGCTAGATTATTGTTCATACTTTATGGAAAATGTGGTTGGTTTTATTTCAGAATTCATTCGATTCCAGCCTTCCTTCTAGTTGTTTCTCTTATTCTGAAGACTGCATGGGATTCTGATTAATTTTATTTAGCTTTCATTTTAACAATCATTTTTAGCATAGTACAGTTTGAAAGTCAAATTCATCTGATTAGTTGGTTATTCAGTGTATCATATGAACCCAGAAATTTGGGGTTGGAAAAGAAACATCTGCAGGATCCAATGCTTTTCTAAAAATAACTAAACCAACTGCTTTTGTTTGCAGCTAGTCCTTGATTTATGATGGCAATTGGGTCCAGAATTTCTATAGTTGACATAATTGTAAAGCATGGCTGTGTCATCTAACAATGGCCATCTCTACAGTTCTGATTGTTTTCATTAACTAAATCCCATAGCCATAAGGTTAAAAACAACTTTTTGCCATGCTGGTCTACCAGAGCTGTATCACAACTGGTGCCCATGACCTTTGAGCGCAGTTCTAGCTGGCCACGAATGTGGATCTCGACTTGATGAAATACTAGGAACATGCTGCGTATGAGAACCGGTCCCACCAGAAGCCCAAGAGCTGCCCAATGCCATGCGGGGGGAAAGGGGGCATACCCCCTGCCACTGGAGAGAGGCCCCTCTGTGCCCCAGGTGCATGTCTTCAACATGGGAAGGAAAGTCTCCGTGTGGCCGACTGTTTCATGCTGCGGCCAGAATCCATATGAGACCTGAGCCAGCCAAAGCCAAGAAAACCTTCCACAGAGCCGAAAGAGAAAATGCAGGTGGCTCAACAGGTCGTGGAGGTCTCTCCTCAATCCAGCGAGGGGGAAGAATTCTGACCCAAATCAAGCCCATCTTGGTCTTCTATGAGAGTGACAGCAAAGGGGAAGATGACTTGATGGTAAGTGGCACCATCATACCCATGATGACCTCAGATGGAGATTTTGGTGCCCTCCACGGGAATAAGGGGGGGGGGCTCATAGCCTTATTGGACTAGAGGTGCACTTGGTAGCTAATCAGCTGGTGGAGAAGCTAGGACTGAGACTGAGGAGGTTAAGAAAACCTGAGGAGGTTTTCTCAGTTAGATCAGTCCCTTTATTACACCTAACTGGAGACTACTTCTATTTGGGCTTTATTGGGAAGATGAACCCACTGTGGTGACTGAATCTATTATATTTAATTAGGCAACAATTGATAGGAAATGGCATTAAGAAACAATGTCGATATTTGATCCAGAATGAATCACCGTTATCTTTTGGGACAATTTGGGATAAAATAAGATGCAATGCAAACTTTCTACAAATTGATTACAATAACAATTTGTTAACAGAGATTTTTGAAACATTAATCTTGTTGTTATTATTATTATTATTTAAACATGAAACTCAGTCAACTGAACCTTTAAAAATGTAACACAAATATCATTGACTGCCACTAATGGTTGATATGGGTGGCTGTCAGCATCCTAGGTATCAACCAAGTATCTTCTTAAAATATACGATGTTCCGAGTAGCACAGTTTTTTGCAGTTCCACTGGTGCTATTGCAGGAAGCTGCAATTTCTGGATGTATTTTGTAAAATTATTGAATATGGTACCAAGTGCCCCGATGACAATGGGTCTCACTATTACATTTCATCCATAATCGCATACGTTCGATGGCCAGGTTGCAATATTTTTGTTGTGTTACTGTTATTTCTGTTAACTATTTTGTCATATAGAATAGAATAGAATAGAATTTTATTGGCCAAGTGTGATTGGACACACAAGGAATTTGTCTTGGTGCATATGCTCTCAGTGTACATAAAAGAAAAGATACGTTCATCAAGGTACAACATTTACAACACAATTGATGATCAATATATCAATATAAATCATAAGGATTGCCAGCAACAAGTTATAGTCATACAGTCATAAGTGGAAAGAGATTGGTGATGGGAACTATGAAACGATTAATAGTAGTGCAGATTCAGTAAATAGTCTGACAGTGTTGAGGGAATTATTTGTTTAGCAGAGTGATGGCCTTCGGGAAAAAACTGTTCTTGTGTCTAGTTGTTCTGGTGTGCAGTGCTCTATAGCGTCGTTTTGAGGGTAGGAGTTGAAACAGTTTATGTCCAGGATGCGAGGGATCTGCAAATATTTTCACGGCTCTGTTCTTGATTCGTGCAGTATACAGGTCCTCAATGGAAGGCAGGTTGGTAGCAATTATTTTTTCTGCAGTTCTAATTATCCTCTGAAGTCTGTGTTTTTCTTGTTGGGTTGCAGAACCGAACCAGACAGTTATAGAGGTGCAAATGACAGACTCAATAATTCCTCTGTAGAATTGGATCAGCAGCTCCTTGGGCAGTTTGAGCTTACTGAGTTGGCGCAGAAAGAACATTCTTTGTTGTCCTTTTTTAATGATGTTTTTGATGTTAGCTGTCCATTTGAGATCTTGCGATATGATAGAACCCAGAAATTTGAAGGTTTCTACTGTTGATACTGTGTTGTCAAGTATTGTGAGAGGTGGAAGTATGGAAGGGTTTTTCCTAAAATCTACCACCATTTCTACGGTTTTGAGTGTGTTCAGTTCCAGATTGTTTTGGTTGCACCACAAGGCTAGTCGTTCGACCTCTCGTCTATATGCGGATTCGTCATTGTCTCGAATGAGACCAATCACTGTTGTGTCATCTGCGAACTTCAGTAGCTTAACAAATGGATCATTGGAGATGCAGTCATTGGTATACAGGGAGTATAATATAGTATAAAGTATAATATAGTATAAAGAAGACAGGTCAAAAATTTGCAAATAGATTTATTAGTTTAAAAATTGGGGAGGGCTATCTCACAAGGGGTGGGGACCAATATTGTAGTAATGTATTAATCAGTAATGTAGTAATGTACTGATTAATACATTACCCCACTAATTAAGGCAAGGGGTAACATATGCGTACGTACTGGGAGAGTTTTTTTGGGATGCACTTTTTTAATATCTTAAAATGTCTGTTTAATGATTGCTTTTTCTTTTGATTTTTGTCTTTTTTATTTTTTGGAGTTTTGTATTTATTTTTTTTTGAGTAAAACAAAAAATAGAGTGAAAAAAATAGAAACACATTAGATTTTCCTTTAAGTTCCATCAAAAAGAAAACAGGTAAGTCTTTAAAATTGTACTTCTGCTCTATAAACCCCCTCCCCCAGATTATTTGGCTGCTGTTGTTGTTGTCCCTAATGACTAATGACTAATAGCATAATTATTAGCATTTTATGTCCTGTTTTCTAGTAATTTTGTTGTGGAAAATCAGAAGAATGTCACCTCTGAGACTTTAGAAGCCAAAATATTTGACCTGAGCAGGTGATTGTCCCTGCTCTGGCTGTATTTCTCGTCTACTTTTCCCAGCAAATCCTATGAATAATAAATAGTATTTCGCAGCAGGAGGCCTTTGAAGGTGCTTTACATGTCAAGAAACATATCAGCCCAGCAGAGCTTGCTCTGGAAAGCTAATAAATCAAACAGGATAAATGCTGTAAAAATGCAACTCCAGCAAACATGTAAACAAAGAAGAAATCACTATTTTGTTTCATTTGTTTTATTCCCTATGTACCTTATGCCAGAAAAAGGCAACTGTTTTCATCACAATATTTGTGTGCTTTAAAAAGGCCATAACTGCGATTATTTCACATGAGAATTTATTATTACTGAAAATAGTGCAGTTTAATTTTTAAGTAAAGACATTTTGGATCCGAGAATGGAGAGTCTTTCATTTATTCACATTTATCTGAGGCAGAAATTGTTCTGAAATATTTTATAATATCTTGAAAAGGCCAAATCACCTCATTAGAGCTAGAAATTGTTTGTGAGCTCTTGTCATTGGAGAAGATATTTATAAAATTCTGAAAATTAGCTTTTAGGCAACAGATCATCACAGTCAAATTCTTGCCAAGAGAAGCGGTAAGATTTCAAAGTGAAGTATTTCCTCTTTTACTTATGGAGAGTAGAGCCTTTTTTTCCCCTGACAGATATCAACACTAGGAAATAAAATGCATTATTGTTTCAAATCCCAATGCCCAAAGCATTAAAAACCTTTCGAAAGCATTTAAATTATTTAGAAACAAAGAATCATTACTCGTTCAGAACAATGAGCCAAAAGTTACTGTTGGCCCTTTTCCCTTTGCTCCATAATTGGATTTCTTTTCTCCTGATCAGTTTGGGATGAAAAAAACAACTTTTCTACATTATCAACCTGGCTGTAAAATCATAATCAATACATCAGAAAAGTTTGTTATCAGCAAAGCAGAGCATAGCTCTAATATCTTTGGAGAGTTGCTCCCAGTTCGGTCCAGTTCTATAGAACCGGTAGTAAAACCAGCGGAAGGCTCCGCTCACCCACCACGACATCATCCTGGGTGATCTGCGCATGTGCGCTCCCATTGTGAACCGGTAGTAAAGGTAAGTGGAACCCACTCCTGCCTAATATATATCATAGCGTCCCATAGCCTCCATTATAGGGGTGGATAGTAATAGTAACGTGTCCAGGTCTGGGCCCCATTTCCTGGTTATGTTAACATTTATAGATTATAATATCTCTAAGGTGAAATATTAAAAAGTAAAAAGATGAGCAAAAAGAAAAAAAGACTTTAAGAAATCTCATCCAAGACAGTCCCTGGCTTTTACCCTTACGTAGTATGCATGATAATTTGTAATAGATACTCAGATCAACAAATATTTTTCTCTGCCCCAATTTTAAATATCCTATGCCATTCTAGCCTTCTGCTAGCTCATTAGAGCTCTGCAAAAGGGGAAAGAAAGAGTTATCACCAAAATCTCAGATGTCAGACCTAAGTCCAGATATGACCGAGCAAAATTCAATCAAGTCCAATCCTTTATTTGTTGTGGTGAAATCCAATTTATTTTACTACGGCTTGGTGGAAATAGTGGGTCTGGCAGGGGAAGGATACTGCAAAATCTCCATTCCCATCCCACTCCAGGGAAAGGATACTGTAAAATCTCCATTCCCACCCCACTCTGGGGCCAGGAAGAGGTGGTATTTGCCAGTTCTCCAAACTACTCAAAATTTCTGCTACCGGTTCTCCAGAACCTGTCAGAACCTGCTGGATTTCACCCCTGGTTCACCTAATGAACAGATACTTGTGAAACTAACGTTATAGTTTCCTAACTTACTAGATATGTTCAATGGCACGGTAGGTGGGGAAGGTTGAACCTTGCTCCTTATGATTATGTAATGACTCCAGACTAATTCTTCACTCGATTCCTCTCCCTGGCTCTGTCAGTCTCTCTCCAACAATTTTATTTTATTTTACTTATATCCCACCTGTATTATTTTTCCAAACAACTCAAGGTAGCAAACATATAAGAACACATCTTCCTTCTATTTTTCCCCACAACCATAATCTTGTGAAGTGAGTTGGCTGACAGAGAGCAACTGGCCCAAGGTCACCCAACTAGCTTTCATGGCAAAAGCAGAACTAGAACTCAAAGTCTCCTTGTTTCTAGTCTGGTACCTTAGCCACTAGACTGAATTGGTTGTCTTGTTTGCTTGCAAAGATCTCATTACCTATCTAATGATAATGTCTACCATCTAGATGACATCATCAGTGTTAGTGAGTATAGAGTTTGCTCCATGTTTGTATATAGTAGCATGCTCTGCCATCTTTGTTGAGGATGTGGTTTTCTCCTTGGTGGTTCCTGGATTAGGGTATTGTTTTCTCAGTCAGTGTTAATCTTGGTTTATTAAGGTGACTATTGCTAAGAAGATATGTTCCGGTCTTTTTCTTTCCTTTTTAGCTTTTTTATTATCTTTGTTATGGTATAAATATGTGATCTATGTCTATGTGTATATTGATGTCTGAATGCCAAGCTTCACGGGCAGTGGTGGGATTCAAGTAATTTAACAACCGGTTCTCTGCCCTGATGTCTCCCAACAACCAGTTTGCCAAACTGCTCAGAAAGTTAACAACCGGTTCTCCCGAAGTGGTGCGAAGTGGCTGAATCCCACCACTGTTCACAGGTTTCCTAACATTTCTGGATTTAGCTTGGTTTATGATACCCATAGTTTCCCAGATGCAACCTTGGTTGGATCCACCCATGTGCTATAAAATTAAGGAGTTCTCATCATGTCTTCTGACTTCTAGTTGAAGTTTATGGATGAGCTCTTCTAATCATCTGCCTGTCCATCCTACATAGTGGCTGTTACAGTTCTTACGCTGCATGTTGTGGAAAATACCTGCATTTTTCTTCTTGGGTTACTGATTCTTATGGTTTATTCAAGGTGTTTTGGAGGGGTTTAGTTGGTTTATGTGCCATGGTGATGCTGTGTGATTAAAATAGTCTGTTGGTTGTTTCTGAGATGCTTTTGAGGGATGCCTTACACAAAGTACAATTTTTAAAATCTTCATGCTGCACTTTGGACAAAATATGCATTTTGTATATAACAAACAGAAAGGCAGACAGACAGAAGGCAGTCAAACAAATAGAGAGTCCATCCTTATAATATGCATGCTTTTATTTAAAAAAACATTTTGAAATTAATTAAAATAAGAATAGAGGCTTGCATTTGGCAAAAAGTCAGAAGATGGCAACTAGTTACCATTAAAATGGCAAAACATATATAATGGCTCTAGTTCCATATTACTTCCTATCTACTTATTATCGTTAAGCTATAACATAAATAGAATGAATTAAAAGAGAAAAATGATCACATAAGGCATTACAAGATTATAAGAACAAAATGAAAAAGTTAAATTAGAAATATGTCAAAATATAACATATGGAGGTTTCTGCAATTATCAGAACCATTCTTTTTATTTAATGGATTCCCTCTCCTCTTCTCTCTAATTACTGTAGTGCTTTCTTTCACAGAGTCTCTTCTGGTGGCACATTTTTCATTCCTACATGCTTTTCTGCTGTATTCCAAGATTTTTACAACAGGGCTATTTGAATTAATGCTAAATTGGTCAACCGACCAATGTTCAACTGACCTTTGTTCAACCAACCTTTGCTCAACCAACCGATGTTCAACCAACCAACCTCCAACCACCTATGCAAAATCTCCAACCATCCAAAGCTCAACCATCCATTGGTCAACCAAATGTTGAACAACCATCCAACTTCCAAACACCCCCACCCATCATACATAACCCCCAACCAACTATCATTCAAAACTAGATACGCACGCCCCTTACTTCCTCTACACCAAACACTGCAGATCTTAAATGCAAATTGATAAATGCAAGAAGCATTGTAAATAAATTACCTGAATTTATCCTCTTGTTAAACATTGGTACATTTGATATTATATTTGTTTGCGAAACATTGCTGAACTCATCCCTCCCTGACTCCATTATTTCAAACAAAGAGTATCATGTTTTTTGGTCAGATCGCGAAACCTGCAGAATATTCAAGTTACACAAAAACTTTCTCTTCCTGAGACTATTGTATGCGACTTGTCCCTTAACATCACACTTCAATTCTTACTATGCTACAGAGCCCCTGACTACGACATCGCTCATGCAGACAAGTTAATCACACTACTATCATGGGCTACCTCTTGCTCATATCCTCTAATCTTCTTGGGTGACCTTAATCTACCTTCTATTAACTGTATAACAAATGAATATACAACTGAACCCATCCATACTATCCTATACAACGCTGTTACAAGCCTTGGTCTAGAACAACTAGTAACAAACAATACAAGACTAAACAACTGCCTTGACCTCATCTTCTACAACAACAAAAACTCATTTTAGGGACTACAAATAAAAGAACCCTTTTCCAACAGCTACCACAGCATGATAGACTTTTGTCTCAATATACGGCTTACAAAAATCGTCATAATAATGGTATTCCAAACTACAATTTCAAAAAAGCCAACTATGACCTTATAAACTATGACCTCTCATTTCTTGACTGGCAAAATCTATTCTCAATCTGTATCACTGCTGAAGACCACTATAGAGTTTTCCTACTTGAAGTCAATAGAGTCATTAAACTATATGTACCACAAACCACCACCAAAATCAGAAAAAAACAAATTACCCATATCAATAAAAAAGCTTCAATCCAAAAAAAAACAACCTCTGGAGAAGAAACAAAAAGGGCTATGTAGCAAATTTCAAAAACTGCTACAAAAATATATGCAATCAAATAAAAACTGAATGCACCAATTACCACACCAAGCAAGAAGACCTCTTGCGCACAAATTCCAATCATGCTTTTTATAATTTTGTAAACAACAAACTTAAAGACTCGAGATCCATCCCACCACTAAAAAATTCTAACGGTAAAGAATGTAACGATGAAACAGTTAAAGCAAACCTCTTCAACACATTCTTTGGCACAGTCTTTGTTAATAGTAATGACTTATACCCAACATTCCCAAATCGTACCAACAATGAGTGCAACGACCTAACACACATAGATTTCACAGAAGATAATGTTGAAAAAGCTCTTCGCAAACTGAAACCATCCCTATCAATTGGACCAGATGGACTATGTGCATACTTCTTAAAAAAGATTTCCACTAATATAGCAGAACCCCTAAACATAATTTTTGAAAAAGCTTTCATGACCAGTTCCCTTTCCAAACTTTGGTCACTTGCCACGGTCATCCCTATCTTCAAAAAAGGAGACCCCAGCCTAGCTGAAAATTACAGACCTATCTCTCTTTGTTGTGTCACCTGCAAAGTAATGGAATCTATCATCAACCAATCCATTACCCTCCACCTAGAAACAAACAACAAAAACAATAAACAATTTGGTTTCAGAAAAAAATTATCATGTAATTTACAACTTCTTCACTGAAAAACATATGGACTACAAATCTTGATCAAGGCAAAGCAATAGATGCAATCTACATAGACTTCTGTAAAGCCTTCAACTCAGTGGTACATGATAAACTTCTCCTAAAACTAAAATCCTATGGCATCTCAGGACCCCTCCACAATTGGATAACAGCTTTTCTATCAAACAGACAACAAGTGGTCAAAATTGGCAATTCTCTATCAAACCCTGTTCCCGTTAAAAGTGGCATTCCCAAGGCAGCGTTCTTGGACCAACACTCTTCATATTATACATAAATGATCTCTGTGACCACATTACAAGTGATTGTGTTCTCTTTGCTGACGATGTCAAACTATTTAACACCACCAACAATACAGATATCTTCCAAAAAGACCTGGATTTCTTATATGAATGGTCTAAAACTTGGCAACTCCAAATCTCAATCAGCAAATGCTCAGTCTTACATATTGGAAAAAAGAACCTAAACACTAAGTACAAACTTGATGGACATTACCTTACAGATGACCCCCACCCTGTTAAAGATCTTGGAGATTTCATATCAAATGATCTAAGTGCCAAAGCCCAATGTAACTACATCGCAAAAAAGGCTTTAAAAGTTGTAAACCTAATCTTGCATAGCTTCTTCTCCAAAAACACTACACTACTAACCAGAGCATATAAAACATTTGCTAGACCAATTCTTGAATACAGCTCAACTGTTTGAAACCCATACCACATTTCTGACATCAATACAATTGAACGTGTCCAGAAATATTTTATGAGAAGAGTTCTCCACTCCTCTGAATACAACAAAATACCTTATGCCACCAGACTTGAAAGCCTGGATTTAGAAAATTTAGAACTACGCCGCCTTCGACATGACCTGAGTTTAACTCATAGAATCATCTAGTACAATGTCCTTCCTGTCAAAGACTACTTCAGCCTCAATTGCAACAATACACGAGCACACAATAGATTTAAGCTTAATGTTAACCGCTCCAATCTTGATTGCAGAAAATATGACTTCAGTAACAGAGTTGTTAATGCTTGGAATACACTACCTGATGCTGTGGTCTCTTCCCAAAATCCCCAAAGCTTCAACCAAAAACTATCTACCATTGACCTCACCCCATTACTAAGAGGTTTGTAAGGGGCATGCATAAGAGCACGAACATGCCTATGGTTCCTGTCCTATTGTTTTCCTTTGTTATATCCAATTAATATAGTTATTACATACTCATACTCATATATGCTTATGTGCTGTATAGTTGTTTCATGTTTATGCTTATATATACTGTGCGACAAAAATAAATAAATAAATAAATAAAAATCTTCCAAGAGCAGTTTTACAGATTATTTTTGCAGCAGTTAAAAAACTGCTCAATGTCATGGCAGCTAGGTTTAGGAGTTGAGTCAACTCATGTTTGTAAGGGCATGCATAAGTGCACAAAAGTGCCTACCGTTCCTGTCCTATTGTTTCCTTTCATTGTATATACGCTTATATGTTGTATGATTGTTTCGTGCTTGTACTTGTATATACTGCTGTGACAAAAAAACAACAACAATTTCCTGCATCTTCATATGCCTGGACTGTGGGGTAGGGTTATTATTATTATTATTATTATTATTTATTTGATTTTTATACCGCCCTTCTCCTGAAGGACTCAGGGCGGTGTACAGGCAACAATAAAATACAGACACTACAGTATACAATTTAAAATGCAAGTTAAAAAACTTATTATAATTAGCCTAGAACTTTAAAAATTTATAAAAACCAAAACCCCATTTAAAATTAGTAAAAAATTTAAAATCGATAAAATTTATGTAATTTTAAATTTTAAATTTTAAATTACATTTTAAATTTTAAATTACATAAATGTGCAAGACAGAAGCCTATTCTTACAAAGAAAAACATTCAAGCTTGCAAAAACCTTCAGCAAGTCTGACAAAAGCATACGGGAAAATAAGGTGAGACCAAGGTTGAACTTTTTGGCCAAAGTTTTGGAATAGCCCAATCAAAGTTTTGGAATGGCCCAATCAGAGCCCATACTAGAATCCAATTGAAAATCTGTGGGTGACTTAAAGAAGACTGTGCACAGGAGATCCGTTTGCAATCTGACACTTTTCCCCACTTGAATGAGCAAAGATTCCCAAGGCAAAATGTGCCATCCTTATAGGCTGCTTTCTATCTGTCAAAAAGCTTATCCTCCAACTACAAGTATGGACAGACACAGACTTTCAAGCAAGGAGTAGTTTCTCCTTGTAACTTCGCCTAGTGCTTTTCCAATCTTTTGTCTATGAAATAGATCTTGCACCTTTTTCTAGGATCATCAGAGATAGGGCCTCAGAGGAATGGAGTTAGGTGTAGGAGATTTGACTATTGTTAGTGGGTCTGAGATGGGGAGGGTAACAATAGTTGATCACCTTGATTTTCTCTCAAACCTACAGTAGAATACTTTCAGGTTATCTGCCAGTTGCCAATTCTCTTCAAACAGGTTTGTGTAGACTTTCTATAGCCATTGCATTGTTCAAAGTATAGTAGAACAAGACATGAGAGACCAAGGTGTTAAAATCTAAATTTTCTCAAGTCTCTGTACAAATTAAGGAATTGTATATAGCTTCAGCTTTTTATATCAGATTTGTTATGGTAATAATTTGAAACCTCCCCAGTATACCTTTCTGGAGATTGCTACAGAAAACCCTCTATTTAGAAGCAACTTCATCTTACAAGTTGAATGTGAAAATCTGCATATTACCTATGGACATATCACCAAACTATTCCTCTTTTTTTAAGGGGAGAGTATTTTCTCTTTTTTATTATTATTGTAGGAAAATAAAGAGGATGTTTCCAACTTGGAGGGAGTTTTGTTTTTGCTTTTGTTTTGGGAGGTGGGGTTAATCGTAAGATTGAAAGTTACAGTTTGTACAATGATTTGATTTTATTCAAAAACAATTGAACTGAGTCAACAAATTTAACACATTTTCTAAATTGGATAGATAGAGTTAATTTAATGATTTAGAAAGGATTTTGCACATGAGTATTTTTTTCCTCAAACATTGGGATTTTGAATAATTTAATCGGTTTTAGCTCAATCCAGTGGTGGGTTGCTCCCAGTTCTCCCCATTCTTGCAAACTGCTAGTAAAAGCAGCAGGAGGCTCTGCCCACCCACCCTGATATCATATTTGGTGATCTGCGCATGTGCAGAAGCGTGTGTGCGCGCTCCTGTTGCGAACCAGTAGTAAAGGTAAATAGAATCTACCTCTGGCTCAATCAAACCCAATATATTATTGGGTTATAGCCTAGTTTTGCTATAAATATCTAATGTAGCAAGGTTGAATTCTCAGACTAGGACTTGAACAAAGGAATCACTTAAGGTCATTTATTTTGAATTGGAAACTCTTGATGTTCAACTTCATTGCAGTAAAAATACAAAGAGTTTTATATTGCTGAATAGTTTTCATAAGATGTAATCTCATGCAATGTATTCTTTGCTTTGCTAGTCAGTGTGAAAAACGAGCAGCAATATAGCTAATCTCACTTCTGTTCCTGTTCTTCTCACTGGGGATTCTAGTGCTGTTATCTCTACATAATATTCCTGCATCTTGCTGGTTTCACTATGTTTTTCATTTAGGCATCAAGCATAAAAGTGCTGAATCTATAGGGTGTCCTAATAATTCTTACAAACTGAAAAGATTATCCATAACTGTACCAATCAGAAAAATACACATACATTCCAGTTCTTGTCCTGCTATTTTGTAAAGGGGAAGATTGTCTTCTCCAATAATCTTATTTTATATTTAGTAATTTGTTAGTTGTTTTTACAATATTTTCTTTTCCATTGATATTTCAGACCTAATAATTATTGTTTGTAAGCCACCTAGATTTGTCAGGTAGCCTGTTTATTTATTTATTGTTTTATTTATTTCGAATATGGCATCTACAGAGGTCATGCAGTCACTGATATAATATTCTAATAAAACACATTGTACATACATACACAGATATGAGTTAACACTGTATGTATATATAAAAACTATATTTGGACAATACAATATACGAGTTGATAAAACAAATCCATGCATCTAAAAAACATGAAATTAAAACAAAAATGTACATATATTCTCCTGGTTTTTCAGTCACAATAACATCTAAATATTGTCATGATTTATGCATCATTGGAAAACTACCACATTACATCAGGTAATGGAATCTTGTTAACATAGTTGGATCAATTCATACTGCCTTTTTACTCAATGCAACATGACACTTTAGTTGGATTCCTGTTTTCCAGAAGAGCTAGCATTAAAGAAGGATTCTGGTGGTGACAGCAAAAGCAGGTCCAGAAACTATGAAGCTTTATGAAATATATATCTGTAATATTCATGTTGGCCAGATGAAGCTAAGATCATTGGACTTCCATTTTGATTGTGTGCCATTTTATTTTACAAGTAATCCCCATAGTAAAAACAGTGAAAAAGTAATGACTTTTATGACCAGCCCTCACAGATATGATCTTCACAGGTATGTAAAGCAAAGGAAATCTGAAGGAAAATCATAAACATAATTGCAATTCACACAGTGACTCCTTTGCTTAATGACCAAGTTGCCAGTCCCAATGGTAGTCGCTAAATTAGGGCTGTTTTTTCTAGTGGTATGAGTTATTTATTTTTAATATTTTTAATTCCAACCCACCAAGCGATCAATCTTTTTTACGATCACAGACCAACAAATAAAGCATTAAAACAATAATAAAAATAAATAAAAGACAGAGAAAATAATATATTGTGACTGGTGGTGGATTAACAGTGGGCAGTTAACGTTTGCCTAATTTTACCTATAACATAGCGGAATTTGGCCACATTCATAGAAACTACTTCATACTGATCTGATAACAGTAGTTGCATGTAAAAAAAAAAGGGTCAGTATTTCCTGGATATTTTATTAGGTAAGGTGTTATAAATTGAGTCTGTGAATCCTTATAACAAGATGGAGTATAGCATGATGTGAGCTACAGTTTCAATGGCCCCTTGTCCCCAGAGCACAGTCTCAGCTCATAAGATATTTCTTTTGTATTGCTACTCCAAAACTGCTGTGGGAAGTGCACTGCAGGGTGCTAAGGTTAGTGTCCTTCGGATTTCTGGGAGGGTTATTTGACACAAATACCTTGCTGATTTAAAAGAGAGGACTTTGGCTTCTATAGTAAATATTCTTAGGAACAGCAACCCAATCTTCTTGGATTTCCAAATCTTTAATATGTTGTTAAAGTGCACTAAATGCACACTGATGCCCCATCATTAAAAGCACTTCTTTTGAGAAACCAAGATACTGGAGTTTTTGTGAAATGGTCCTGAATCATACTGATTTGAAATTGTCTACTACTGTGATGGCGAACTTATGGCACATGTGCCCGAAATGGCACACGGAGCCATGTTGCCTATCACGCACAGCATCGGCCGTTCCTCTTCTGGGTTTCTGGTAGGCATGCACATGCGCTGATCAGCTGGCCTTTGTTCATGCTGCAGTGCTGGAAACCAGAAGAGCAGGTCTTCTGTTTTCCGGCGTGAGCATGCACATTGGCCAGCTGATTGGTACATGCGCATGCGTGGCAATAACCGGAAGGCTTGCTAGCTGGCATGAGTGTGCTGGAAACCAGAAGTACCTTATCCGGTGCGCACATGCCCCCTAGGCAGCTCCTAGGCAGCCTTGATGAGCAACGCGAAGTGCTCCCTTTTTGGCACTTGAGGCCCTGCATGCGCATGCACGCTCACTTTTATCCTCTAATATAAGGGCAGAACTCAAACCTGTAGAGGGAAAGAATTGTTATAACCAAGGTGCCAAAAGGTAAATCCATGCACCTGTTTGATTTTGGCTAGTTTTGCTTTCCTCTTTAGTATTGCATTTGGGATGCAGTGTGCTACATGGCTCTTAGGAATTTGGAAAGCATTTTCATTATATTTCCTTCATCCAGAAAATCAGAAGAAATACGGTAGTATCTTTTCGGACCACGAAATACAATTCATTAGGAAGAAAGGTGAGATCAGACTCCATGGATTGACACAGTTCTTCTACAGTTTCAGCCTGTAAGTTTCCTTCAGCAGTTTACTTACTTATTCTGACAGTCAGGCAGAACTTTAACCTTGTTCCACATCTTTATAACCGAATTTCCAGGAAGACTGACTACAATAATTTAGAGTGCATATGACTGCAGTCTTCATCTGTGTGAAAGTATTTGAAGTTTGACAGGGAAGCAAAAATAATAATAACATGACAGTAATGAAAGACAATTTTTTTATATAATATAAGAAAAGTTTGGAAGAAAACACATCATTCATGTAATTCCTTTTTATGATTTTCTCAAACACTACATCTACATGAAAGTAATCAAAACATCTAAAATGAATATGCAATAGGGCAAAAGACGTGCCCTGCTAGACAAGATTAAAGGCCTATTTTTCCTAGCATTTTATCCCCATAGTGATTAACCATCTACTGTACCTAATGAATATTCCAATATTTGATTGGCTGCCACAAAGAAGAGGAGGTCAGCCTATTTTCCAAAGCACCAGAAGGCAAGATAACAAACAATGGATAGAAACTAATCAAGAGAAGCAATCTAGAACTAAGGAGAAATTTCTCAACAGGAGAACAATTAACCAGTGGAACAGTTCGCTTTCAGAAGTTGTGGATGCTCCATCACTAGAGGCTTTTAAGAAGAGACTGGTCAGCCAT
Source organism: Ahaetulla prasina (assembly GCF_028640845.1). Taxonomy (NCBI): domain Eukaryota; kingdom Metazoa; phylum Chordata; class Lepidosauria; order Squamata; family Colubridae; genus Ahaetulla; species Ahaetulla prasina. The sequence continues at coordinate 71,263,357 of NC_080546.1, read as the reverse complement.
TTGTCTGGAATGGTATAGGTTCTCCTGCTTGATCAGGGGTTGGACTAGAAGACCTCTAAGGTCCCTTCCAACTCTGTTATTCTGTTATTAAACCCACAAATAAGTTATGGTGGCAAGAGAGCTTGCAGTCATGTTCTTTATATATTATTTAAAAGCACACTCTAATATATGACCATCATTGCCATTAATTGTTTATAATTCCATCTTTCAAAGTACCCTTGTTGGTATCGGTTATTACCTTAACTGTCTCTTCTGAATTTTACACCCTTCAGCTTCTAATTTAAAATAGGTGTTTTTTCTGAATCCAACGCAGGAAATAGAATTATACATACAGTTTTATACATCAGTATGATTATATAATAATGAACTATGATTGATGTAAAATAAATTATACAGAAGAGTTATAGAGAGAAAGCAAAATAATGCTTACAGTTTTCCCCTTAAAAGGTTTTGTCTGGAGTCTTCTATAGCATTCCATAGTACAAACCTGGTAAAGAAAAAGATGTCATCTTAATTTGTGCAATGTGTATTAAAAATAGATACAATTACATTAATACCATCCCTGCTCAACATTGAAAGAATGGATATATGTGCTGTCCAGTAAAATGTTCCAAATGTGGATTTTATTTTGACACTGCTTCATTTCCAGAGGTGCAAAAAAAAATCTCATTGATGATGCAGAATTTAACATTCCTATTAGGACAACATTGGGTCATTAACTTAAATTCTTTATTGGTAACTAATGGCCCCTTTATAGACATTTCTGTCATAAATCATCTTAACTATCTAATCCTCTGTTCTTTGCTTTAAAAAAATTTAAATGTTACTGCTTGCTTTCTGTAGTCTCCACAGAGCCGTTTAGAAAACAGAGCCTTTTGCAAAAAAATTGCATGGACAATTGCTTTTCTCTTAATTGTGCTTTAATTAAGAACTAAAATAATAGGATAATATTTTAGAAAGGAACAATAATGGATCTGTCTATAGAATGAAGCAAAGGTAATTAAAATGGGTTATATCTTAATCAGTGGTGGGTTGCTACCGGTTTGCCTCGGATTGGGCGAACTAGTAGCGGTGGCAGCAGGAGGCTCCGCCCACCCGTCCGGACATCTCTGCACATGTGCAGAAGTATTGTATGCACACACAAGTGAACTGGTAGCAAACAAAATTGAAATCCACTACTGATCTTAATATCTGAAACTATCCTAAATTATTTTCAGTTCATAATTAGGACTGAACCAAGGTTTACCATTTTAATATAGTAAGTAGTGTTGCTGGTTCACTCTCATGTCTCCTAGGAATATATCTAAATTCTACTCCTTTACAACACTATTTGAGATAGGAACTACTTCCACAAAGTGTGCTTCCTTTGTTTTTATTTTATTTTATTTATTTAGCATATTAGCCAATCTGAAAAATATGTGACAATGGACAGCATACAATATTTATTTTTATTTATTTTATTTTTATTTTATTTTATTTATTTGTCAAACGTAACAGTATATATAAGCATGAAATAACCATACGAATTGGATACAATCAAAGGGAACATTAGGACAGGAATGGTAGGCATGCTGGTGCTCTTATTATTATTATCAATATTTATTATTATTATTATTATTATTATTATTATTATTATTATTATTATTATTATTGTTATTGTTATTGTTATTGTTATTGTTATTATTATTATTACAAACTTGATAATAATCTGAAATAATCAAAAATAAATAAAATAAACACATATGCACCAAGACAAATTCCTTGTGTGTCCAATCACACTTGGCCAATAAAAAATTCTATTCTATTCTATTCTATTCTATTCTAAACCTGAGAATGCAGGGGAAAACATATTCAAGAGCCTTCTTGAAGGCTAACATAGATGGGCTAACCTCGCCTCAGAGAAAATGATATTCCAGAAGGTAGAAGCCACAGCAGAAAAGGCATTCTGCCTAAATCTTTCCAGATAGAGCTTCTTTCAAGATGGGACTTATAGTATCTCCCTTCTAAAATTCAATAAATAATAACTGAGCTGGCGGGACAAGGAAATGTAATTGGGAAAAGGAGGTTCCTCGAATAACCTGATCCATGCCATGTATGGGTCTAAAGGTCAGTACGAGCACCTTGAAACGCACTTGGAAATAAACTGGCAATCGATGCAGGTTACAGAACAAAGGTGTAACGTGTGCTCTCTAAGGGCAAACAAAATTGTCTGCCTAGACACATTTATACCATTGATGCTCTTTCATTTTCTATGGGAAGGAAAGAAAGAAAGAAAAGGAAGGAAGGAAGGAAGGAAGGAAGGAAGGAAGGAAGGAAGGAAGGAAGGAAGGAAGGAAGGAAGGAAGGGGCCGGGATAGCTCAGGCAATAGAGAAGCCTGTTATTAGAACACAGAGCCTGCAATTACTGCAGGTTCGAGCCCGGCCCAAAGTTGACTCAGCCTTCCACCCTTTATAAGGTAGGTAAAATGAGGACCCAGATTGTTGGGGGGGCAATAAGTTGACTTTGTAAAAAAAAAATATACAAATAGAATGAGACTATTGCCTTATACACTGTAAGCCGCCCTGAGTCTTCGGAGAAGGGCGGGGTATAAATGTAAACAACAACAAAAAACTATAATGCCGTTTCCTAGCCATATACCGTGTTTCCTCGAAAATATAACCTATTCAAAAAGTAAAACCTAATCTGATTTTTTGGGGGTAGGCCTAATATAAGGCAGTGTGGGTATGTTGGTATGTGTATAAAAAGCACAAAGGGAGGGAACCACCAGCCGTGGATTAAGAAGCTTTGGGAAACGTCATGCCTACACCAAAGTTTGGCAAGGGAAGGGGAAGAGATAGTTCCCTCTCTTGGCAGTGTTTTGCTTGAAAATATTTGAGAATCTGATCAAAGAAGGGCTTTGGATTTCCATGCCTTCCTTTACAGTAGGTCACTTCACACCTGGGACATTGGAAGAAGCCCTGCATGGAGACGCTGCTTCCAATGTGCAGGAAATCTCCCCCTCCCCACCTGCAGATTGTCCTTTCAAAAAGGAGTTTCACCAGGACAAAGAGGTGGCTGGAGGCAGCATTTGGGTAGGGTTGGGCTTTCTTTGTGAGGGGGACAATCTGGGGAGCAAGAGATTTAGGAAGCTTGGGATGGCATGAGGCGGTTTCTTGAGCAAAGTGTCTGATTCATCCCCAGGGGTTAGAGTCTTGTGGGCCAGCCGAAGAGGGAGCATTGTCAATGAACTTCCCTCTGCTTGTCTGTGTCTCTATAGGTGGCAGCGTCGGCAGTGTCTCCTCACAGAGATCCTTCCTCCTTCTCTCTGACCTAACCCTAACCCTAACCTTCCGAAGGGTACTGTAGCAGCAGCTTTCCACAACTTTTTTATCATTATTTCATCACAAACCATGTGGCCCAATACAATGTTAAAAGTTAACATTTCAGAAATGTTACCGTAGCTGCGGAAGAAAGGATGATGTGCAGAAAAATCTCTTCCCCCCCCATCTACAGATCATTCTTTCAAAGAGGAACCCTTCATAGATGCCCATCCAAAAACACTCCCTCCATAGCTTCAGAGCCTTCAGTCTTGAAATTTTATGCAGAGAAGGTAGAGGTTTGTTCTAAAGCTGCTGCAGCAAAGCATTGCAAAAGGAGACCTCCGCAGCTACAGTAACATTTCTGAATGTTAACTTTTAACACCGTACTGGGCCACATGGGTTGAAATGAAATAACGGTAAAAAAAATTGTGGATAGCTGCTGCTACAGTACCCTTCGGAAGGCCAGCGCGAGATGTGTGGGGTGCATCGCTTGGCCTCCTGCTGCTTTTGTGGCCACACCTGCTGGAAACAGCGGCCGGAGCAGCACCCAAGAGGCAGCTCTTCCATGGATGGAATTGCCTGTTGTGATTGTTACCATTAGGTAAGGAAGGTGCTAGGCATGTGGGGTGCATTGCTTGGCCTCCGGCTTCTTTTGCAGCTGCAATTGGCTGCGAAAGCGGCCACACTGCAAATCAGCTGTTTTGAAAGGTGGGATGGCCTGCTGTGAGCCTTTGGGAAGTTGGCATGAGGGGCTGCTCACCCCACCTCCCACCTCATGCCAGTATGGGGGGAGGAAAATAAGACCCCACCCAAAAAAAAGCTCTAGTCAGTTTTTCTGAGGGGGGCGGTGTCAAAAGAAATGAAGACCTGGTCTTATTTTTGGGAAAACACGGTAGTATATAGATATGTAATCTAGAGGATTTAGATGCCACTGGGAGTGGAGATGAAAGTTTCCAGCCTTTCATTACATGGATTCAGTTATCTACTGTACTATATACCTTCAATACCATCTTGATAGATCACGGTCATTTGTTCAGATTAACATAGTTTTCAATAATCTCAAGAAGTCAAACAAGCAGTAATACTACACAGTAACATTTCAGGTTTTATAATAAATTTCATTGTAGATATGTATATATCATCTACATTATATCTATATATTTCTAGCATCTTTTAAAAGAAATCTAAAGCAACATGTATAAGACAAGCAGCTATTGAAAAAACAGTACAATCAATGTTCTAATTACTTCATGCAAAGTATTTGGTGAAGAAATCAATGTCAGTTGATCCTAATGACATTGTTTTAATGATACATTAAGTTACAGAAGAAAAAGGATATGTGGATGAAGAACAATGTCAGCACTGACATTTTCAGAAAATTTGAAAAACAGACCAGAATGTGAATACTCTCCAGTAAGAGAGGCATTGCGTTAGAATGTATTAACAGTATTATGAATTATTTACTGTCCATGATTATGGTGGAGATTTCTATAATTTAACTAGACATCTGGCTATTTATTTCTGTTTATATCCATCTCTTTTAATCAACTGAAATCACAAATTATCCTGTTTGCTGTTCTGGATAGCTTACAAGTAAGTAGGCAGTCCAAGTCCAAGTAGGCAAGTCCAAGATTCCAGCTGTGGAATCAGATGTTGACCCAATATATCACGCTGTTGTGCTTTACTTACATCGCCATCAATATTACAATATCTCCAAGGGAACATATTTGGAATATCTCAGAAAGTATATTAATTCTTCATACCTAGAAATGTCAAATTCAATAAGTTTGTTTTAAAACCATAAATATTTCAAATTATCTTTCACTATTCTGGGTTCTACTGATCAAAGTTTTTTTTTTAACTATTATTCACTATGCATGCATGTTCTGTTTAATTTATATAGGCTAAAAGAAATCTTTCTTCTGTTTATGTATGCAATTTTCAGCTAAGTATTTTGCAGACTGCTTCATTTTTGCTAGTTAAAGGTTAAGATGACACAGGACTTTGCTTGTTAAATGTTAATATCCATGTTAAAGAGCAAAAGACTATGCAACAGAGATTGGCAAAATGAGGATATCACTGTAACAAGTTTCAATGTGTCCTCCCCCAGCAACACTTATGGGGAAAGCTCAGCCTGATAAAAAAGGTATCCATTGTTGCAACACAAACCTTACCCCTCTTTTACATGCATTACAAATTATACACATCCCCCAAAGAGGCAAAGTTTGCAGTGTAAACTATTCAATATTGTTTTCATCATTCAACAAAAGCATAAGGCCAATGGATGCCACTAATCGCCTATAGCTCAGAACATCTTCTCAATGAAGTCTACAAGAGGAAGGACAAAAGTGTATCATTTAGGCTTATGATATGTTAGCAAAAAGCCGAGAGTGATTTGTGAATAAATTATAGACTGTCAATGATCATTTCTTCTACTGATTTTGAAATGCTAAGAATAAAATATTGTAAATCAGTGCCCACTCCAAACTGATTCAGGTCCCACAGTAACAAAACAAAACAAAACGAAAAACCTCTTATGCCATTCCACAAAAGAAAATTAAAAGTATGGGAGAATACTTGCAATCTTGTGAACTGTATGCTAGCTTCTCTAATGGTTTAAAAAAGTAAGCCACTATCAAAGCTTATGTCAGTTTCACTCTTGCTGTTTTTCTCTGGATTACTACGTAGGCGCTACAAAGTTATCAACTTTTCCCTTTCAGAAATGGAAGCTCAACAGCTGGAGAGAAAAACAAATGCATTCAATGAGAAAACAGAAACCCAGATTGTCAAAGCAACCCACAAAATTCTACCTCAGTGGTATGTACATCACAACTGAGGCAGAAATAATTCAGCTCTGCTTTCCCACTTTACCTGCTGCTTCAGAACACAAAGAATTGTACATCATGATGAGGAATTTTCTTTGACATACCAGCAAACTGTTCATGCTCCACTGTTTGGATAATATGATACGGAGAGAAATGGGAACCCTGCATCTTTCTTTCTTTCCCCCCACATATAATAAAACACAGAAGAATGGAGCAAAAATAACCGTCCAGAAATAACTCATAGTCACAAAACCTTTTTTGGATACACCATTGTACATCTTTATGGTGTTATAATTATTTTAATAAAATAAAAGGACACTTTATTTTCATCTTTGTTTTAAGATAACATCTACAATTACTTGCTGTTGGTAAGAATGCTGCAGCAAATATAAATTTGTATGTATTTTGTTGTGCTGGTAAAATGAAAAAATATAAATGTTTTGTACTATAATACATCACAAAAACATGTTAACTAATATTAAACCACAGTTTGATGGTGGTGCCAATTATGTAAAGAAATAGATTTTCTACATCATTAAATGATTGATTAGTAGATGTTGAACAATTATTTGATGGGGAGGGTTTAATTTGGATTTCCGGGTTTGAACTTGATAGCCAAGAAAGTGAAATGAATCATTTTAATTTTCTCAGATGGGCAATTTTGTGATATGTGGCACTTTTGGTTGACTGAACAGTGTTAGGTGCTAAATATACTAAAACTCAGGTCTCTCTGGAAACAATTACATCAGTTAGATAACTAAGGAATATAATATTTCAAATATATGACAATTTTTCTTATACCAAACTGAGTTTATGAGGAATCTTAACTTTAAGAACCAGGAGAAAAATGGTGGTATGGATAAATTTAATGGAAATGGGGATATTGCTCAGGACCAACTGATAGATGGTGGTGAATTTTTAACATAATCTAAACAGACAAATATTATCTACCTGATTATAACCCAATGGCAATATTTACAGTTACGACATTTGTTAATTGTAATATTAGGACAATTTGTTTAATCCCTTAAAACTAAAAAGAAACATTACTACTAGTTTATATAGATTTGTTATCAATAAATAATTTGTTATCAATAAATCACTTTGATATGTAGGTTCTAGGAAATTAGAGAAATAAAGGATTAGAGTTGCCTAGAAAACTAGAGAGTGTTTTAACTTCTGTAGCAAGACGGTTAAATTACAAATAATACAACAAATAATAGTATTTTGAATTCATTGGACTCCATTACATTTGTATAGAAATGAATTATCAAAATGCCATTTTGTTGGAGATATAATAAGGATAATGCTTCATTAAAATATGTTACTAAATTTGGGGAAAATGTACTGGATTATCTAAATATAATTGAACAACACAAACTGAAATTTTCAGGAGATATTGTATTGACTAGTGCTTGGAATTTGACAACTAAACAATGTAAATGGATTCTCCAACCCTTTATTATGGCCAAAAGACTAATATTGCAGCATTAGAAAGATAAGTGTATGGAACCTTTCATTCAGTGGATTGAAGACCTGATTGCACTGGCCACCTATGAGTGGATTGCCTATAGATCTAGACTTTGACAGACAAATATAACAAAATATGGGACTGATTAATACAAAATGCCGAAGGTTAACAACAACCTAGTTAATAATAGATATATAATATTAATAAACATAATAGATAAATCTTTTAGAAATATATCTACTTGAATAATAACTGCATTTGTTAACTATACATAGTATAGCAACTATTTACTGCTAAAATTATCTATCTCTTTTTTCTTTCTCCCTTGTTGTATTTTTCAATTTTTAAAAAGCTTCTTGAATCTTTATTTCATGACAATCTATGTATTTTTATCTTTGTATTTTGTTTTGTTTTTCTGTTTCTTGTCATTATTTTAAAAAAAGCAATTTGTTGTTAGTTGCAAAGTCGTGTCCGACCCATCGCGACCCCATGGACAACATTCCTCCAGGCCTTCCTGTCCTCTACAATCCTCTGGAGTCCATTTAAGCTCATGCCGACTGCTTCAGTGACTCCATCCAGCCACCTTGTTCTCTGCCATCCCATTCTTCTTTTTCCCTCAATCTTTTCCAGCATTAGGCTCTTCTCCAGTGAGTCCTTCCTTCTTATTAGGTGGCCAAAGTATTTCAGTTTCATCTTCAGGATCTGGCCTTCTATAAAGCAGTCAGGGTTGATCTCCTCTAGGACTGACCGGTTGGATCGCCTTGCAGTCCAAGGGACTCGCAGGAGTCTTCTCCAGCACCAGAGTTCAAAGACCTCAATTCTTTGGTGCTCAGCCTTTCTTATTGTCCAACTTTCACAGTCATACATTGCAACTGGGAAAACCAGGTTGCCAACAAAAGTGCAAAAAAAAAAACAACAATAAGAAATTCAAAAAGGCTAAATCTATCATAAGATCACATTGGCAATATTTTGTATAATTCTGGTTTGGAAGTTCTGTGTTTTTAAGTTTTAGAGCACTGGGCATATTTATATAAAAGTCTTTTTATGTTCAGCATACTTTGTTTCCTAGGCAATGCGTTTAAGATTATGGTCTTTATTTCCTTCACAATATTGGAGAGGTACCACCTTTAGATATCTATTTTTTATAGGAAAGGAAAAATATACAATATTAAAAATATATATTTTCTAGCACACAATTTGCTACAGTTTTAGCAAATGTTAACAGTTCTCCATTAAAATAATGACTTAGTGCTCTTTTGCCAAATTGTAGACTAATCTTTCCCAGCCAACTCTACTTCAGAAGTACCGAAGGTTTCAATTCTTAAAACCATGAAGCTGGTGCTGATGGGTAATTTCTGGAGTTCTTCCAACACATCTGAACAGTTATAAGATAGAAGAGGCGGTCCTGGACTCTAATTGGTTATTACTTTAAAGCAAGCCCTGAGCAGTGACAGATTTCTTCACAATGTATGCTAGTTAAGAAAAAAGAAAAGAACACGAACATACAATATAAGTGATTACTTATTTTTTCACCTATATTTCTTTCTAATGTGTTAAGAATGCTTTTGAATATGCATGGCCATTTTTTAAAAAGGATTAATAAAAGCTGTAACAAACAGCTTGTAAGAAGGCAGTCTGTTATTATTTATTGAACATGCCTTACGCAAGCTCAATATATGAACTGAATGTTAAAACCATTAACTTGACTGCTACAGGAAGAATTGAATTAGTTTCTGCTTCACTTCCAAGGCTGGAAAACAGGAAAATTATGTATGTCTATATACAAAGCTTCTTTTAATAATGTACATTTTTTAAAAAAGAAAAAAAATCCAGCACTTAGTTATAACAAACCCACAATGACATGATGGCATCCATGCAGAGAGAAAGATGTAAAAGCTCTAAATCATGCATTAGCCATTCTCAGACTGTTTTAAAATTTATTTATGTATATATGTATTGTAATCACTAAAGTAGCAGAGACTGCTGCGTTTTTGAAACTTTTTTTAATACCTCCTGCATTGTTCTGCAAACTCAGTGACTGCCCTCACTTTCTAATCTGAAAAGGGCTTAAAAGGCCTCGTATATATATTTTTTTCTCTAATATTAACACATATGCGTGAGGCCACCAGGTCTAATGAAAAAGGAGAAACTCACAAGACCTTTAATCACTTCATAACAAGAGAATTGCTGAGGAATTTTGCAAAATAATAAATGAGAATGGCTGGAAAATAATGCAGAAATAATTTTCAGTACAACAATAAGATTATGCATTTTGTCCTGGTATGTCAGGATTATAGTAGTCTAGAAAATGACTTTCATTAAGAGTTAAACATTTAAAGATGCAATCCTACAGTCGCATAGATATCCTTAAAATGTACTTTGATAAGATTGCGTAGTCCTAAATTCCATATGTTTAAATCAATACTGCATACATCACAATACCTATCTCATTCTTGAGAGAACATACTCAACCATAGCAGACGCAAAAATCTTATATACGTTAAATATATCGTTCACTAATTCACTTTACTTCTCTTTCTCCTAGACAAATGAGTGAATGAACCTTGAGGCATTAAATTGTTTCTTTTGACATTCTGATGATATAGATTCTTCAAATTCCTGTGATAGCTGGAGGAAAGAGACAAAGACAACAACAGAGACAGAGACCTTAATAAATCTAGAACAAGAAGCAATGGGTGGAAACTAATCAAGGAGAGAAGCAACTTAGAACTAAGGAGAAATTTCCTGACAGATAGAACAATCAATAAGTGGAACAACTTGCCTGCAGAAGTTACGAATGCTCCAACACTGGAAATTTTTAAGAAAATGTTGGATAACCATTTGTCTGAAATGGTGTAGAGTTTCCTGCCTGGGCAAGGGGTTGGACTAGAAGACCTCCAAGGTCCCTTCCAACTCTGATATTATGTTATCTCCATATATTTCCATACATTTTGAAATGATGCTTTTATGTTATTGATTATATAACTAATTCTGAGTATTCTAAAAAATTAAAGCAATGTTGTTATTCTTTGTGAGAAAGAAATTCTGTTTAGCTGACCAACAAGTGCATATAAGAGTAAGAGGAATCTACTATTTTCAACACTGAAAATCAGTAGAATCTTGAGACTCTTACAATATATTTGGAGTTGGGTTGTTTTTTTTAGAACGCTGACATTTTTGTTGTTTTAAAAATTAATTTATTTTAGGAGATGCCACTATACTATATAAAATGAAAACATACTGAACATATGTCAATATATTTTATGTTCTTTCTTGGATTAAAATATGGAAATATTGATGTTGTATCATGTTTTCCATGCCATAAAAATGGTGGGCTTTTTTCAGTTAGGTGATATAATTAGTAGTAGAGTAGACAATAGAGAGTACAGAGTAGACCATTCGTCTCTGACAGAAAGCCACTTGAAGGAGTAGAAGCATTTGAAATGTGGATTTACAGATGGCTGTTATGTATAAGCTGGGTTGACAAAATCAGAAATGAGGAGGTGATAAGTCACCTGGGAAAGCCAAGGGAAATCATCAAAACCATTAAAAAGTGAAAGTTAGAATATTTCGGACATGTGATGCAACACTCGGAAAAATATGGCATATTTCACTTAATCCTCCAAGGAAAGATTGAAGGCAAATGAAGTCCAGGCAGAAGAAGAACATCATGGCTTCAAAAATCTAAGGGACTGGTTTGGACAAAACTCAGCAGCACTTTTTTGTGCAACTGCTGATAAAAATAGCATAGCAACATGATCGCCGACATCTGATGACGGATATGGCACAAGAAGAAGAAGATATAATTTAATTTCCAAATGCTTTTAATAGTTCCTGTTATGTATCTTTAAATATTTTGGCGGGAAACAAGCACGTTGCTGATTGGTTGAAGCCGCCGGTTAAACAGTATATAAAGGGTTGTTTTTCCCCAGCCAGGTTGCTGGGTTCACCATATATTAAAGAGCTGTTGTCACTACCCTGGTCTCCAGCCTCGTTACTTCCCGAACTTAACACTGGCGACGAAGGTGGGATCTCGAGGCTAAGGAGCACCAGAACCGAGCTGAAGCACGAAAGAACCGAACCCAGCAAACACAGGGCAGAAAAGCGGAGATGGCCAGTTACACTCCGCCCGCACCGCTTGACCCGCTAGAGAGAAATGGGAACGATATGACCCGTTTGAAAGCTTTCTAGAAGCCAACGAACTGCAAGGAGTTCCAGACAACCGCAAAAGGGCATACTTCTTGAGCCACTGCGGTCCGAGGTCATCGACATCGCGGAAGCCCTGGCAGAGCCAACGCCGATACAATCGGTATCGTGGCAAACTCTGCAAACCCTGCTAAAACCATTTCGCCAACACCGTCCAAATACGTGCGGCGTTTTGAATTTGGAGGCGCCGACAGCTAGAGGGCGAATCCATCGGCGACTACATGGCCGCCTGCGGAAAGCCTCCAAAGACTGTGGGTACCGAGACCTGGACGAGGTGCTGGAGCAACTCATCCGAGGGGTCAGAGACATGCGCTTATGCGGAGGCGGCTGCTATCAAAAGCAATCTGACGCTGGCAAACGCCTGGACGAAGCCAGAGCGCATGAAATGTCCACCCAAGCGGCGGAGACACTGCAAAAGCCCCTCACACCAAAGGCGAGCACAAAGTCAACCCCGTGCACCAAGAAGAGATCCAGACCGAATCCGACGGTGAGGATGAGGAAGGGTTTGCCGAACTGATAACGGGCCAAGAGAACCGGGACGAATGCGGAAGTTGCGGGGTCAACACCAGCGCCAACGCTGCAAGTTTAAGGACGCAACATGTCGGCGGTGCGAGAAGAAGGGCACCTAGCTCAAGTCTGTCGAGCTCCCCAACCTTCCCGCCGAAATTCAAATCGCCAATCAGAGCGGATCGCAAGGCGACCGCGATTGGCTCAAACAAAAAGGCGCGGATTCAAACCAAACGACGGTGGTCATAGGCGCGCCTCAACCCGGGTGGAGAAGAAGATCTTCACCAAACCAAAATAGAAGGAGTACGGTGCCGACTGAAGTGGACACCGGGTCAGCGATCACCATCATGTCCTGGGACACTTTGGCAAGTCACTGCCGTCAGTCGCGCGCCACCTGCAAACACAACGGCTACGAGTCCACGACTACCAAGGGAATCGCATCCCTGTTCGAGGACCACCTCCGTCCGAGTCGAGTACGGACCACACAAGAAGACCCTGCCCATCACGATCGTCAAGGGGACCCTGCCCAGTTTGTTGGGACTAGACTGGTTTCGTGCACTGGGCATGGGAGTGACTGGCATCTACAGAAGTGACTGTAACCTGAAAGACATACTCATGAACGAGTTCAAGATGTCTTCAAGGACTGCCTGGGCAAGTACAAGGGGACCCCTATTTCCTTCAACTTAGACCCCAGGTAGCTCCCATTAGGTTAAAGGCAAGGAGAGTCCTTTGCCCTTAAACCTAAAATTGACAAGGAGCTAGATAAGCTCATAAATCAGGGGATTTTGGTGCCAGTCGATCACGCAAAGTGGGAGACGCCAATCGTCACCCCAGTAAAACCAGATGGGTCAATTAGAATCTGCGCTGACTACAAGGCGACGCTAAACAAAGCCTTACAGAAAAGCGCTTACCCAGTTCCCGTGGTGCAACACTTGCTGCACTCTTTGGGGCAAGGGCAAGTCTTTGCAAAGTTAGACTTGGCTCAAGCCTACCAACATCTGCTCGGAGACGCCAACACAGCCGAAGCCCAAACGATTGTAACTCACAGGGGGGCCTTCAAGTGTACCCGATTACAATTTGGGGTGAGTGTGGCACCGGGGCTGTTCCAAAATTTGATGGAACGACTTCTGCAAGGGCTCCCAGGGGTAGTTCCCTACTTCGATGATGTATTGATATCAGCCGAAAACGTAGAGGAATTGGGGGAGCGTTTGAGAAAAGTTCTGGGCATTTTCCGGTCAGCCGGACTAAAGGTTAAAGTGAACAAATGCCAGATAGGGGTAGAATCCGTCGAATTCTTGGGCTACCGAATAGACAAGAAAGGAATTCACCCCACTGAGAGCAAGGTCAAGGCAATCAGAAAGGCTCCAGCGCCCAAAAACAAAACAGAGCTACAGGCATTCCTAGGGCTAGTGAATTTTTACGCGGTTTTTTTAAAAAACAAAGCGACCGTTGCTGAACCGCTGCATAAGCTTCTAGGGAAAAATACTGCTTGGTCTTGGGGAAAGTCGGAAAGTAGGGCTTTCGAAGCAGTAAAAAACCTGCTCTCGAGCGACAGCCTGCTCATCCAGTATCATAGCTCATTGCCATTAGTGCTGGTTTGCGATGCCTCTCCTTACGGGTTGGGGGCTGTGCTCAGCCACAGACTGCCAAACGGCACAGAAGCCCCTATAGCCTTCTACTCCAGAACGATGTCCTCCCCAGAGAGGAACTATAGCCAGTTAGATAAGGAAGCGCTAGCAATTGTGTCAGGGGTAAAAAAATTTCACGAATACGTTTTTGGGCGAGACTTTGAAATTGTGACTGACCACAGACCGCTGTTAGGAATACTGGCTGGCGACCGCCCAACGCCTGTGGCACTTTCGCCACGATTGACTCGATGGACTATTTTCTTAGCCGCTTATTCTTACAAGCTGCAGCATCGACCAGGAAAAGAAGTGGGGCATGCGGACACGTTGAGCAGATGCCCACTACCAGGGCGATCAAGACCCCACTCCGGGACGCCCATCCTGCTTATTGACTCTTTGGACTCTGGCCCAGTCACATCTAAGGAAGTGGCTCGGGCATCATACCGGACATTATGTTAAGGACTGTACTCGGTTGGGTACAAGAGGGTGGTCATTGCGCCGGGCGAACGGTTTAAGGAATTTGTAAAAAAACGTGATGAGCTCTCGGCTCAAGGGGGGTGCCTGTTATGGGGTGATCGAGTGGTAATCCCGGATAAATTGAGGGGAAGGGTATTGGACCTCCTCCACGAGGGTCACCCAGGGATCGTAAGGATGAAGGGGCTAGCAAGAAGCTATGTGTGGTGGCCACTCATGGACTCAGAGATTGCTGAGAGGGTAGGGAAATGCCAGGCTTGCCAAGAGTCCAGACCTCTACCCCCAACGGCCCCAGTCAGGGAATGGGAAAAACCCCAAGGGCCCTGGTCAAGAATCCACATTGATTTTGCTGGCCCTTTCCACGGCCAAACCTTCCTAGTGGTTGTCGACGCTTTCTCTAAATGGTTGGAGATCATACTCATGAAATCCACGACAGCCGAGGCAGTAATCGCACGGGTTGCCTGACACTCTGGTGTCCGACAACGGCCCGCAATTCACGGCAGCCCAGTTTGAGGAATACTTGGCAGAGGAGGGCATCCGACATGCCCTCTCTGCGCCTTTCCACCCTGCGTCGAATGGCCTTGCAGAGCGTTCCGTCCGGAGCGCTAAGGAGGCATTGTCCAGGCTCAAGCCAGGTGACTGGCAAACAAAGATAGATTTCTTTCTGGCCGTTCAGCACAGAACCCCAAGCACTGCTACAGGCAGAAGCCCAGCCGAATTATTGATGGGACGGAAGCTCCGGTGCCCACTTGACCGCTTGAATCCCCATTACACACCAGAGGGTTACAAGGGGGAACTAGAAAAAACGAGAGAAATGGGCATAGGCGACCGAGTGTGGGCCCGCAACTATGGGGACGGCCCAAGTTGGCTCGCAGGGCAAATCATAAAAGCAACCGGTCCAAAGTCATACTTGGTCGAGTTACAAGACAACCGAGTATGGAGGCGCCACATAGATCAGATAAGGAAACGAATAGCTGAACAACCCGAGCCAAATGAGACAGATCATGACCACTCCTTATTTGAACCCACAGCTGACCATAACCCGGGGGAGGCACAAGACTTAGCTGAGGTCCCGGAGGTCCAGCGACGCCATCAGGTTCCCAATGGAAACAGCAGGGAAAACTCTAAAAGTAATCCAAGGCCGGAGGGCCAAGAAAAAGAGACTGCAAGTATTCCAGGGCCCGATGGCCTAGAGAAAGAGCTGGGAGGAGAAAAAAGCCCCTCCGACCAGCTCAAAACACCACCCAGGACTGAACCGCGCAGGTCCGAAAGAATTAGGAGACGCCCAGGTTATTTGCGTGACTACGTCGAAAAATAACATGTAAATAATATGTAAATAGTGGTAAAGTGTTTTCTGGGAGGGGAGGAGTGTTATGTATCTTTAAATATTTTGGCGGGAAACAAGCACGTTGCTGATTGGTTGAAGCCGCCGGTTAAACAGTATATAAAGGGTTGTTTTTCCCCAGCCAGGTTGCTGGGTTCACCATATATTAAAGAGCTGTTGTCACTACCCTGGTCTCCAGCCTCGTTACTTCCCGAACTTAACAGTTCCTTATTTTAAACATTAAGTGCCAGATACCTTTGAATTTTGGATAAGAAGTAGGGAAAGGAAAATAAGATGATATATCAGTCAGCAGTACAAGTAAAACAGCCTTAAGGCAAATTGTTATTTGTTCTCATGTGAGAACTTGAATTCTGCATTTCTACGGCTGTTGTAACACTGCTTACAGGGAGATAGTGAAAGGGAAGTACAAAATACATTTTTAATCCAACCAAGATGTTTTCTGTATCTAACAGAAAACCAATTATTAACACTAGAAACATATCCATCACACTGACATGGCACCCAGAAAAAACTCATTTCGGAGTATTCCTGGCCAAGCTTCTCAAGCAATGGACTTAAATTGCTTTTGACACATTTAGGTAGTAACACGAGTTGGGGATATAGATAGCCAAAAATATTTTATTTGGCATGCAAAGGCAGTCAAGAACGTGTGGTTGCTGTAAAACATGTCAAATAATAGATGGTACTTTGAGTAACAGAATTTAATTTAAATAGGTTACATTCAATAAAAACATTCCTTATTTCAGATAAATATAAATAAATACTTAAGCAGATAGACCTCAACTTACAATCATAATTGAGCCCACATTTCTGTTGCTAAGCATGAAAGTTTAGTGAATTTTTCTCCATTTTATGACCTTTCTTGACACAGTTGTTAAGTGAATCTCTGCAGTTGTTAAGTTAGTAACATGGTTGTCACGTGAATCTGGCTTTCCCACTGACTTTGCTTGTCAGAAGGTCACAAAAGGGAGTCAGATCATCCTGGGACTCAGGATTTTAATAAATATGAGTCAGTTGGCAAACGTCTGAATTTTGATCACATGACCATGGGGATACTGCAGTGGTCATAAGTGTGAAAAATGGTCATTTATTTATTTATTTATTTATTATTCATATTTATATACCGCCCTATCTCCCGAAGGACTCAGGGCGGTTCACAGGCATATAAAACACTTATATACAATTTAAAATAAACATTAAAAAACTTATTCTAATGCCCAATTATTAAAACTAGAAATATAAATATTAAGACCAATTTAAAACCCCTATAAAATTTAAAATCTACGCCAGTCCTGCACAGATGAATAAGTGTGTCTTGAGCTCGCGACGGAAGGTCCGGAGGTCCGGAAGTTGACGGAGTCCTGGGGGGAGTTCGTTCCAGAGGGTGGGAGCCCCCACAGAGAAGGCCCTTCCCCTGGGCGTCACCAGACGACACTGTCTAGCTGACGGCACCCTGAGGAGTCCCTCTCTGTGAGAGCGCACGGGTTGGTGAGAGGTATCCGGCAGCAGTAGGCGGTCCCGTAAATAACCCGGCCCTATGCCATGGAGCGCTTTGAAGGTGGTTACCAAAACCTTGAAGCGCACCCGGAAGGCCACAGGTAGCCAGTCATAAGTCACTTTCTTCAATGCCATTGTAACTTCAAATCCTCACTAAATGAACTATTGAAATTGAGGAGTACCACTATGCCATTTATTTATTGCCTACCTAAACTAAGTTTTGGAGAATGTGATCCTCTTAGGTAAGAGTAAGTTCCTTTCAGCAATGTCACTTACATCCAAGAAATTATTTGTTGGAATGATTATAAATACCGGAGAATCCTCCTTTTTTTCTTGTCCTTCTAATCCCACCATATTAGGATTATACCGTAAAGGTGAACATATTAGATGCTTTATAATTACACTCAAATGATTCCTTAATTATGATACATCTAACTTATTTGTGGCAGTCAGACAAGACTTATGACCTAACTATTCCTCTTCTCAATTCCCATAGGTTCAAATAGGTTGTCTCAGATTACATTCAAATACAAGAATATTATGGCTTTCCATCTTAATTATTTAAGTCTTTGAATTCTTATTTTATGGCTTCCTATTTTTGAATACACTGCATTGGTAATATTCCAATTTTATACAACATTTGAGCTAGAGGCAGTGAGGAGGATATAATGATTTTGAGGCATCCTGCCCATCGGAGCCTGAATCTGCTCTGAGCTGCAGCCAAGGGAGACCATGGGGGCATCTTCGTTGGCTTTGGAGGAATGTGGAGAGGAGGCAGGCCAGGGCCCCTTGGGAGTGGGACGGCTTGCTAGAAGGAGGAGTGAAGGCAGGATGACCAAGAGAGGGCAAGCAGTGGAAATGAAGAGCAACTGAGCTCAGACAATGAGCAAGGACCGTCCACTCCTGATCCACAAGCATGGAGAGTGGAGAGGAGGCAGGAACAACGCAGGCTGACCCAACAACTCAGGAGAAGAGCACCACACCCCTCTTCACAAGGCACACCTGGGGACTGAGATTTAAGGAGACACTGTGAGGAGGGGTGTTTGTCGGGAACAAACACTGAATCCATGGAGTTTTGTGTGCTGTTGCTGACATTTGGAGTTTCCTGGACCTCTTGCTTTATTTCTTGCTTCCTGGATTAATTGCCTTGTTCCTTTGCTTCCTGTACTCATTGACTTATTCCCTTGCCCTGCTGGATTTCTTGCTTTGCAGCCATTGTGCTCACAGCGTTTTGATGAACTACTTGCAGCCAGAGGCTGCTGGAGGGGTGTGTGTCTGTGTGATCACTTTGCTGGGACTTGCCATAAATATGGGAGCATTTGGGGAACAGTTGGAGCAATAAAGGGGTGGTTTGAACTATCAGCTGACTGTGTTGCCTCTTTGCATTGCCCTGGATCATCACACATCATTTTGAGCACCTCTTTAATTCAAATAAGTATTGTGGCTATTGTGCAAACCCAAGAAAATGTGTGATATTTTTTTAGAAGCTACCAGCAAGTACAGTAAGCATTGCCACATTATCTTAGATGTAGGTTTTTTTTTCACTTTTCATCCCAAAAGGTAGACTTCATTATTTGGTGTAGATATATTTAAATTAGTAGCTGTTATTATTGTAATGTTTGTAGAATTAAATATAAACCCACTCCAAGATTTAATCACACTGCAACAACATGGAACATAATAGAGGTTTAAAAGCCTTGTATGGCCATTCATCCATAATCCTGCCCAAATCACAACAATCAATAAAAACATAGAAATAAACAACATTCCCACTTTACACAAAAGATATATATCACTCTTCCCACAACAGCACCATGACATCACCATATTAACTCTCATTTGCTGCATTCATCTTGTGCCCAAAGCCCAACATTTCAGAAGATCTGGAACATTTTTGTGGTTTTCAGAAAGGCTAAGAGAACTTCTGGAGCACTCTGGATTTCAGGAGGAAAACTGTTCCATAAGTCGGGGCTGTTACAGACAAGGCATATGCAGATTTTATTATTGCAAGCGCTATTTTTACTGTCTGAAATGACATTTACCGTATTTTTTGGAGCATTTTTTCAGTCCTAACAAAGCGCCAGTGAGTGAAGTTATCTACCGCCGACTCTCAGATGTGCTTTAGAAGCTTTTTTTCAGTGAAGCTATCTTCCGTGCTTTGCCTGCTCCCACCGACTCCCAGCTATGAAATTTTATTTCAGCCTAACAAGGTACTAGCGAGTGAAGTGATCTCTGTGCTTTGCCTGCTTTTCTCATTGCTTCTCTCTCTCCTATTTTCCTCCCCAAAAACTAAGCTGTGTCTTATACTCCGAAAAATACAGTAGTTGCATGTTGCTTATGATAATCACAGTCCTCTAAAGTAGATGAGGGAGTGAAAGGCTTCCAAATCATAATTTCATATTAGATTTTTAAAGCTTCTTATCCAGCTTCCAATCTCAGCTTTAATGGGAAAAAATGTAGGACTTTCCATTTCAAAAAAGTATCTTTTTCTACCTATATGAATCTGCACTACTATTAATCTTCTCATCATTCCCATCACCAATCTCCTTCCACTTATGACTGCATGACTGTAACTTTGTTGCTGGCAATCCTTATGATTTATATTGATATATTGACCATCATCTGTGTTGTAAATGTTGTACCTTGGTGAACGTATCTTTTCTTTTATGTACACTTAGAGCGTATGCACCAAGACAAATTCCTTGTGTGTCCAATCACACTTGGCCAATAAAAAAATTCTATTCTATTCTATTCTATTCTATTCTATTCTATTCTATTCTATTCTATTCTATTCTATTCTATTGTTGTATTACTAAATGCTAACAATTTATTAAAGACAATTTGGGCACAACCTATTTACTTTTTCCCAATGTTGTTCTAATTGCATTTTTCTACACATTCTCCCCGTACATTTTTATTCCCTCAGTCCAAACCCTTTTTCATAAACCTTCCCAATCATGACAGACATTTTGCTGTGAAAAGAAGCACTGACATTAAATGTTGATACTATGGTTTTATTGCTCAAAAGAACCTGTGGTATAGAATAGTTGACAAGGCCGAGACTCTGTTTCATTAGTTCACACAGAAAAGGTTTTCTTTCCTGCTCTGCTCATGTCATCTTGGCATGCCTGGTATGACATGTAGCAATAGCACTTAGACTTATAAACCGCTACACAGTGCTTTACAGCCCGCTCTAAGTGATTTACAGAGTCAGCATATTGCCCCTAACAATCTGGGTCATCATTTTACCCACCTTGGAAGGATGGAAGGCTGAATCAACCTTGAGCCTGGTGAGATTCAATCTGCCAAACTGCTGGTGACCAGCTGAAATAGCCTACAGTACTGCATTCTAACCACTGCATCACTGTGACTCATGTAGTGTGGTTTCTGATTGTATAACTTACTTTCATCCTCTGTAGCCACTTTCTAGCTTTTTTCTTCATATATGGTCATTGTTTAATTTCTGTTCTCTGGATGAATGCAACAAAACATATGACCCATCATTAATATTTCAAATGCTCCAAAACTGGAAATTTTTAAGAAAATGTTGGATAACCATATGACTGAGATGGTGTAGGGTTTCCTGCCTGGGCAGGGGGTTGGACTAGAAGGCCTCCAAGGTCCCTTCCAACTCTGTTGTTATATTATATTATATTATAAATATTCCAAAGCTACATTTGTAAGTTAAAACATTGCACATGGTTCAACTTTTTTGCAACTTTGGGTCAACTGCAAAAATCCTCATTTTTGTTATGCTGTCATAATCTATGCCATATAAAATGTTATTCTTGTTATTAATAGATTTTGTTTAAAATCTATTAATAGACAGACCCACAAATACATATTTAGAGTTAAGAATCTAAACTCTTTCCTCCCTCCCTCCTCCATTCCTTGGACAAAGCTCAAAATGCTTACCTATATCTTTAGCCTCATATTATTTCATATATACGGAGAAGTATTACTTTTATTCACATTTGATACGTAACATTATTTTACTTAGCAAACACATTTTATGAGGTGAAACAGTGTTGTAGAAGCAACCTTTCTGCATTCCAATAAAGACACATATTGAAAGAGAACTTTCGGAATGTGAACGCCAGAAAAAAATCAGAGCAGTTTTAATCTTGTATAGAATTACAGTATATTTTATTGGACATAATATGATTTTTGCAAGAACTGTGAATTTATGAACCATTAGGACCAGCATTTTGAAATCCTTCAACATGTTTTGCAGTTCTATAAACATAAACAAGGATCCTTTAAATTATACATAAATAGTGCTTAAAGTTTCATACCATCTAATGTGTGCAGGCCTATGTAATTTGCTGGGCACGATTTAGTCAAAGTAAATCACCCTTTAAGCCCCATTAATTTCAGGATAAGAGTTATGGGCCTGATTCAACTTTCTCAATTAAAATCAAAAGGCTTTAATACACTGAAGCACATCTTTATCCCATGATGCCAATAAAGGTGGATCACTGCAACCAATTAAATTACTGTTAACTGTGAAAATGAGCTCTTGCATTTTCATTTATATTTGAAATATCTTTCATAAGATCAAAGTGTATGTCACATTAAATATCTACTGCATAACTGCCAATCTTCTTTTTCTGCTTCTCACAAATAAGCACATGGGTGCTGATCTGATTTGTGAAAAAAAATTGACGAGTGGGAATAAAATTTCCATCTGACTTCAGCTGAAAACTTTTTAAAATCATGCACAAAGCATTAAATATTAAAGGGGAGCAAATGGAGAAAGGTCTAGACCCCTTCTGCTTTTGTTTGTTTTTCCACATTCTTACTTGGGAATATTTTTTTAAAGTAGAATGAAGCAGAAAGAGAACTTGCTGCATAGAATGAATATTTAAAGGAAATACTTTCTTTTTTGAAAACTACAGAAAGTAACATAATGGAAAATGTGTATGTGAGACAGACAGACACAGAGAGAGTAATTATCAGGCCATTTTTCCAAGAATTTGTGCCCAGCAGTTTTTTCTTCTATGAAATAACATTATTGGGGTAGCTCCTACAACATTTCTTGCAGTACAGATTTTTAAAGCAATTTATTTCAGATAGATAGCATTTACATTCAAACTTCTTGCAGTTGTTTGCTATCTTGACTTACATTTTTTCTATAATAACAAAACTTATTTTGCTCATTTGGTTTGCTTCTGACTCGTTGTCCCTATTTTTTCAACATCACACCAATTTCAAGTGAGTGATTCCATCCAGTCACCTCCATTCTCTGTCATCCCCTTCTTCTTTTGCCCTCAATCTTTCCCAGCATTAGGCTCTTCTCCAGGGAGTCCTTCCTTCTCATTAGGTGGCCAAAGTATTTTGAGTTTCACCTTCAGGATCTGGCCTTCTAAAGAGCAGTCAGGGTTGATCTCCTCTGGGACTGGCCGGTTTGATTGCCTTGAAGTCCAAGGGACTCGCAGGAATCTTCTCCAGCACCAGAGTTCAAAAGCCTCAATTCTTTGGCACTCAGCCTTCCTTATGGTCCAACCTTCACAGCCATACATTGCAACTGGGAAAACCATAGCCTTGACTATACACACTTTTGTTGGCAGGATGATGTCTCTGCTTTTTAGTGTGCTGTCTAGAAAGTTATAGTGTGCCATAACTTTCCTCCCCAGGAACAAGCATCTGTTAATCTTTTGGCTGTAGTCCCCATCTGCAGTGATCTACAAGCCCAGGAAAATAAAATCTGTCACTACCTCCATTTTTTCCCCATCTATTTGCCAGGAATTGAGAGAGCCGGATGCCATGATCTTAGTTTTCTTAATGTTGCGTTTCAAGCCAACATTTGCATTCTCCTCCTTCACACGCATCAAGAGGCTCTTTAGTTACTCTTCGCTTTCTGCCATTAGAGTAGTATCATCTGCATATCTGAGATTGTTGATATTTCTCCCTAGCTTTGTTGTTGCTCAGACTTCCTAAGGCCCATTCCAGGATGTCTAGCTCGAGGTCAGTGACCAGCCCATCGTGGTTATCAGGGACGTTAAGCTGGTTCTTGTACAGTTCTTCTGTGTATTTTTGCCACCTCTTCTTATTCTCTTCTGCCTCTGTTAGGTCCCTGCCATTTTGGTCCTTTATCATGACCATCTTTGCATGAAACGTTCCCTTCATATCTCCAATTTTCTTGAAAAGATTGTCAGTATATAAAGAATTTATGAAATGGAATAGCCATTGCAACGATCCAGCCAATGGGAACTGTTTTTGACTGAGACACAAGATTTGCTGTGAAAGTCATACGAGCCATCTTTAGTCTGGGTGTCGCTTAGATATTCTGTGTTCAGAGTTCATTCTTCTCTCTACCACGTTGCAAGAGATGCTTGGACATTGTTTGTATCATGTTTTTGTATTTTGTAGATAAAAGAAGTTTTTTCTATATTATGAATCCTGCTCAATTCTTTGAATATGTGCTGGGTGATTCTCAAATAAACTAACCGAGATCTCTGGTTCTCCCTATTCTATTGTTTTCTTCTATTTCTTTGCACTGTTCATTTAAGAAGGCATTCTTATCTCTTCCAGCTATTCTCTGGAATTCTGCATTCAATTGGGTGTATCTTTCTCTTTCTCCCTTGCCATTTGCTTCCCTTCTTTCCTCAGCCATTTGTAAAGCTTCCTCAGACAGCCATTTTGCTTTCTTGCATTTCTTTTTCTTTGGGATGGTTTTAGTTGCTACCTCTTGTACAATGTTGTCAGCTCCTGGTCTTGTTTTTACTAACTGTATAGAGCTTCTCCATCTTTGGTTGTAGAGCACATAGTCAGTCTGATTTCTATGTTGACCTTCTGGTGATGTCCATGTATAGAGTCATCTCTTGGGGTTGTTGTAAAAGGGTGTTTGCTATGATCCTCGTATTCTCTTGACAAAATTCTACCAGCCTGTGTCCTGCTTCATTTTGTACTCCAAGGCCAAACTTGCCTGTTATTCCGGTTATCTTTTGGCCTCCCACTTTAGCATTCCAATCCCCATGATGATAAGGACATCATTTTTTGGTGTTAATTCTAGAAGGTGTTGTAGGGCTTCATAGAACCGGTCAACTTCATCCTCTTCAGCACTAGTGGTTGGGGCATAGATTTGGATTACTGTGATGTTGAAAGGTTTGCCTTGGATTCGAACAGAGATCATTCTGTCATTTTGGGGATTGTATCCCAGTACAAGTGGGATTCTTGCCCGCAGTAGTATACCTGATGGTCATCTGAATTAAATTCACCCATTCCTATACATTTTAGTTCACTGATTCCTAAGATGTCGATGTTCAGTTTTGTCATCTCTTGTTTCACCACATCCAGCTTGCCTTGAGTCAAGGATCTTGCATTCCAGGTTCCTATGGAGTATAGATCTTTACAGCATCGGACTTTCCTTTCACCACCAGATATATCCACAGCTGAGTGTCCTTTTGGCTTTGACCCAGTTGCTTCATTCTTTCTGGCGCTACTAGTACTAGCCCTCTGCTCTTCCCTGGTAGCATATTGGACATCTTCCGACCTGAGGGGCTTGTCTTCCGGCGTCATATCTTTTTTCCTTTTTGTACTGTCTATGGGGTTTTCATGGCAATGATACTGGAGTGGGTTACCATTTTCTTCTCCAGTGGATCATGTTTCGTCAGAGGTCTCCGGTATGACCTGTCTGTCTTGGGTGGCCCTGCACGGCATAGTTCATAGCTTCAGTGAGCTATGCAAGCCCCTTTGCCATGACAAGGCAGTGATCCATAAAGGGGAAGTTATTATAAAAGTAGTTTTAATTATACAAGAATATGACCTGAAGAGAAACCTAAAGTATTATCCAGGACTGTTATTTATGACTTTTTAGTAGAGATTTTCAACAACAATGTCTAAAAATAATGATTTGCTAGTTTGTGCCCTTAGATAACCAGCAAGCACAGCACCCTTACTGTCCTTCAATAACAGTAATCCATGAAGGGGCATATGGGATAGATCTTCCCAAATTCATATGGAAGATCCCACAGAAGATAATGGAGAATAACAGGGCTGACATCCTGTAAGAGATCCAGATCTAGAAGGACAGGTCAGACTGGCTAACCAACCAGATATTTATTTATTTATTTATTTATTTATTTATTTATTTATTTATTTATTTATTTATTTATTTATTTATTTATTTATTTATTTATTTCAATTTTTATACCGCCCTTCTCCCGAAGGACTCAGGGCGGTGTACAGCCTAGTAAAAATACAATGTATAAACATTAAAAAGAAATTAAAAAGAAATATTATAACATGGCCAAAATTTTAAAACCATTTAAAATCATAAGACATAAATACCCCAATAAAATATCAATCCAGTCCCGCTTGAATAAATAAGTGCGTTTTCAGCTCACGGCGGAAGGTCCGAAGATCAGGCACTTGACGTAAACCAGGGGAAGTTCATTCCAGAGCGTGAGCTCCAACAGAGAAGGCCCTTCCCCTGGGGGCCGCCAGCCGGCATTGCTTGGCGGACGGCACCCTGAGAAGGCCCTCTCTGTGAGAGCGTACGGGTCGGTGGGAGGCAAAAGGTAACAGCAGGCGGTCCCGTAAGTACCCGGGTCCTAAGCCATGGAGCGCTTTAAAGGTGGTAACCAAAATCTTGAAGCGCACCCGAAAGACCACAGGAAGCCAGTGCAAGCTGTGCAGGATTGGTGTTACATGGGAGCAACGAGTCGCTCCCACTATTACCCGCGCAGCTGCATTCTGAACTAGCTGCAGCCTCCGGGTGCACTTCAAGGGCAGCCCCATGTAGAGAGCATTGCAATAGTCCAAGCGGGAAGTGACAAGGGCATGAGTGACCGTGCATAAGGCATCCCGGTCAAGAAAGGGGCGCAACTGGCGCACCAAGCGTACTTGGTGGAAGGCCCTCCTGGAGACGGCCGCCAAATGATCGTCAAACGACAGCCGCCCATCCAGGAGGACACCCAAGTTGCGCACCCTCTCCGTTGGGGCCAATAACTCGCCCCCCACAGCCAGCTGCGGCTGCAGCTGACTGTACCGGGGTGCCGGCATCCACAGCCACTCCGTCTTGGAGGGATTGAGCTTGAGTCTGTTTCTGCCCATCCAGACCCGTACGGCCTCCAGGCACCGGGACAGCACTTCGACAGCTTCATTGGGGTGGTCCGGGGTGGAAAAGTACAGCTGAGTATCATCAGCGTACAGATGATAACTCACCCCGAAACCACTGATGACCTCACCCAGCGGCTTCATGTAGATGTTGAACAGGAGGGGCGAGAGAATCGACCCCTGAGGCACCCCACAAGTAAGGTGCCTCGCCGTCCACCTCTGCCCCCCTCTCAACCCCGTCTGCGACCGGTCGGAGAGATAGGAGGAGAACCACCGATAAACGGTGCCTCCCACTCCCAACCCCTCCAACCGGTGCAGCAAGATACCATGGTCGATGGTATCAAAAGCCGCTGAGAGATCTAATAGGACCAGGGCAGAGGAACAACCCCTATCCCTGGCCCTCCAAAGGTCATCCACCAACGCGACCAAAGCTGTCTCCGTACGGTGACCGGTCCGAAGCCGGACTGAACGGTTCTAGATAGACAGCTTCCTCCAGGTACCGGGGAAGCTGCCATGCAACCACACTCTCTACAACCTTCGCCACAAAGCGAAGGTTGGAGACTGGACGATAATTACCCAAAACATCTGGGTCCAGGGAAGGCTTCTTGAGGAGGGGTCTCACCACCGCCTCTTTCAAGGCAGCGGGGAAAACCCCTTCCAACAATGAAGCATTTATAATTCCCTGGAGCCAGCCTCGTGTCACATCCTGAGTAGCCAGCACCAGCCAGGAAGGACACGGGTCCAGTAAACACGTGGTCGCATGTAGCCTCCCCAGTAGCCTGTCCACGTCCTCGGGAGCTGAAAATACTAACTTAATTGGAAGATTCTGAAGATTTTAGGAGTGGAATGGACTGATACATAATGGACTGGAAGAAGAATGTTTTTTTGTTTTGTTTTTGGAAGGGGAGTTAAGGTCTTGACTTATGTTGTATCTTAATTTATGATTGTTAATTTTATACCCTGTACTTTGTTCTGGGAAGTCTCGGGGTGGAGGGGGGGGGGAGGGGAGATGAAGGATCAATGTAAAGGAATGATTGAAGATATGTAATTAAGAAATAGAAATAATTTGAAGTGAAAGCGGGGCTGCTCAGCTGCCATTTCAGAAGGGAATGGAAAGGGAGAGGAGTGAGTGAAGGAAGAAAGTAGGTAGGAAAGAGAGAGGTAGAAAAAGGGGAAAGGAGAGGAAGAAGAAAGGGGAAAGAGAGAGGGTTAGAAAGGGTGGAAGAGAAGAGTAGGGAAAGAGGAGAGGGCGTAGAAAAGCGAAGGAGAGGAAGGATGAAGAAAGTAGAAGAAAGTAGAGAAGGGAGGAGGAAGGTTTGTTAAGGAAGGAAGTGGTAGCTGGGCAGGTCCGAATAAGTAACAAATGAAAGTTAATGATTAATGTTGAATAAGAGACTGTATATTGAATAGGTTGTTGGAAAATGAAAATAAAACTTTTTACATAAAGCGAAGGTTGGAGACTGGACGATAATTACCCAAAACATCTGGGTCCAGGGAAGGCTTCTTGAGGAGGGGTCTCACCACCGCCTCTTTCAAGGCAGCGGGGAAAACCCCTTCCAACAATGAAGCATTTATAATTCCCTGGAGCCAGCCTCGTGTCACATCCTGAGTAGCCAGCACCAGCCAGGAAGGACACGGGTCCAGTAAACACGTGGTCGCATGTAGCCTCCCCAGTAGCCTGTCCACGTCCTCGGGAGCCACAGTCTCAAACTCATCCCAAATCACCTCAACAAGACGTGTCTCTGCCATCCCACTTGGATCATCGCAATTTTGGTCTAAACTATCCCGAAGCTGAACTATTTTATCGTATAGATAACTGTTAAACTCCTCGGCACGTCCCTGTAGGGGGTCATCCCGCCCCCCCTGTTGAAGGAGGGAGCGAGTCACCCGAAACAGGGCGGCCGGGCGGTTATCTGCCGATGCAATGAGGGTGGAAACGTAGGAACGTTTCGCCTCCCTCATTGCCACTAGGTAGGTCTTAGTAAAAGAACTCACTAGTGTCCGATCAGCCTCGGAACGGCTAGACCTCCAGGTACTCTCTAGGTGTCTTCTCCGGCGTTTCATCTCCCTCAGCTCCTCAGAGAACCAGGGAGCCAAATGAGATCTACGCCGGGTCAGAGGCCGCAAAGGCACGACACGGTCCAAAGCCCCAGCCACGGCCCGCTCCCAGGCCGCAACTAGTTCTTCAGTCGTGCCGTGGGCCAGATCCTCAGGAAACGGCCCAAGCTCCGTCCGGAACCTCTCTGGGTCCATCAGGCGCCTGGGACGGAACCAACGCATTGGCTCCGTCTCCCTGCGGTGGTGAGTAGCGGTCCGAAAGTCCAGGCGAAGGAGAAAATGATCCGACCATGACACTGGTTCCGTCACTAAATCTCCTAATACCAGATCATTAACCCACTGTCCAGAGATAAAAATCAAATCTAGTGTGCCTCCCCCCATGTGTGTAGGGCCATCAATTACTTGAATCAGGTCCATAGCCGTCATGGAAGCCTGGAACTCCTGAGCTACCGTTGATGATTGTTGCAATACACAAGGACAGCAGTGAGAATAGATGTAGCAGTATCACGTGACGGCAGTATGAGAAGCTGGAGAAGTACCAGCAACTGAGAGAGGAACTAGACATGATGTGGAAAGTAAAGGCCAAAGTTTCCCAGTAGTGGTAGGAGAACTTGAGGCTGTGACTCCTAAACTGGGAGAATGGCTCCAACAGATCCTAGGAACAATATCAGAGCTCCCTGTCCAGAAAAGTGCAGTGCTAAGAACAGCTAAAATACTACATGGAACCCTTAAACTCACAAGCTTCTGGTACTGATATTATTATTATTATTATTATTATTATTATTATTATTATTATTATTATTATTATTATTATTATTATTATTATTATTATTATTATTATTATTAATTATTAATTATTAATTATTATTATTATTATTATTATTATTATTATTATTATTATTATTATTATTATTATTATTATTATTATTTAATTTTTATATCGCCCTTCTCCCAAAGGACTCAAGGCGGTGCACAGCCAAATAAAATCAACAATCAATGGATACAAAATAAATAAAAACAGCGCTAAAAAACTTACTAAATTTGGCCCCTAAATTAAAATACATAAAACCATAAAACCCCATTTAAAATTACAAATACTAATACTAATTCTATGCCAGTCCTGCACGGAAGAATAAATATGTCTTCAGCTCACGGCGGAAGGTCCGGAGATCAGGAAGTTGACGAAGTCCTGGGGGAAGCTCGTTCCAGAGGGTAGGGCCCTCCACAGAGAAGGCCCTCCCCCTGGGGATCGCTAGCCAACATTGTTTGGCTGACGGCACCCTGAGGAGGCCCTCCCTATAGGAGCGCACGGTCGGTGGGAGGCAAATGGTGCCAGAAGGCAATCCCATAAGCCATGGAGCGCTTTAAAGGTGGTAACCAACACCTTGAATATTGAGAAAGATATACCCAACCCATAAGAGTGAGAAAGAATTTTTTAAAAGAACTACTATAGTGCATATATACTCAGATAAAAAACCAGTTATGGTACCAAGCTAGAAGCCAGGAGACTTCTAGTCCCGCATGATGCATGAAAGCTGTCTGTGTAACTTTGGGCCAGTCATTCTTTCTCAGTCCAAGATGTTAGGCTCAAGTGCCAAGCCAATTGGCCTTTCACACTCACAGTTGATAAAAAAAAGTAGAGCCTGCACTTTCAGGAAAATGTTAGGAAGAACATACACACAGAGAGACAGACATAAACAAACTTTTTTAAAAAAATGATGTTTATGTTTAAATTTGGGGTATTTAAGCACGTTATTGTCATATGTTTGTGCAGCCCTGGTGTGGAAGAAAAGCAGCCTTTGTAATTTGGAAGCACATAAAATGCTATTTTAAGCAATGTATTGGAACTCAACTTCATTAAACACTGAGTGCTGCTGTGACTACTGAAGAATGGATTCATAATAAAGGCAATTATATGAGGATGTGAAGAAAACTGGGAATTATTAAGTGAACAGTAATGAACACCTTGCCATCTGAAGATGGATGATAAGAAACTGCAGTCAATATGCCATTAGCAAGTCCATTATAACCTTGGAAAAGAAACATGCTTTACTATAGAAGGCTAACACAATTGAAAGTGAACTTTAAATAGTTGGATAAAGGTGTGTAGCCATGTATGATTATGAAAGTTAAATGAATGAATCTTTTCATGACACCTATTAAAAATAGTTTTCTTTTTTAAACTCTGTCTCCAGAACATTATGCAACTTTCGATTGCTGTAATTTTTACTTCAGTAGCTAATAATGTTAGTATTCCAACACTGACTCTCATTTGTAGGTGCTCAGGAAAAACTGAATTCTGCCAGAATAGGTCAGTAACACATTTCTGACAATTAATAAACTTTATGGAGATGTCATACCAAATGGTAGCAATAGCTTTGAGGTCACCCTTGTAACGGTGGCCTTTCGATCTTAATATAACTCAGTAAGATTGTAAGAATTTCTTACAGGGGATTAACACCGTTGCTTGATAATAAGCATCACTGAACATAATGGCTTTACAGTATAGGATGTACTGTAAAGGACTGTTCAGTTAAGCATAATACCTTCTGAAGTCTTAAGAAGCTTCTCCCAAAAAGTTCATGAGCAAGATATGAAAAAAAAAGTTTTGCAATAATAAAGAAATCCATCTGATCTGAAGAATAATATCTTATTTGGGGGTTATGAATTTCATTGTTCTGTTCATATCACAGTATAATGTGAATGGTGACATTATTTCTAACAAATAATTTCAATGAATGCCCCTAGTTACAAGATTGAAGAATAAATGAAAGAATAAAGTCTATCCATTCTGCAATCAGTAATATGAAGTTAATAGGTTAAATCAATGGTGGACAGCCTGAGGTCCCATTTCTGACAATTATCAGTCTTATGTAAATTGAAAGCTTGTTACAAATGTTCCTGAGCTATTTGTATGAATTATTTTTTTCATCGAGTAATGCAAAAATGGGAATGTACTGTATTTTAATATTACAAAAGAATTTATAACAGAGATTGTGAGATAATCGTGCAAAGGCTGTCAGTCACTTGAGCTGGTTACTCTCACATGCTATCGCATAGAGCAGGGGTGTCAAACTCACAGCGTCACATTGTCATCACGTGACTTTTTGTGACTTTCTCCCCTTCTCTAAAATGGGGGTGGGCGTGGCCAGTACATGACGCATCTGGCCCGCGGGCTGTGAATTTGACACCTCTGACATAGAGCCTTACTTTTCTACAAAGTACGAGATGGAATGAGAATGTTTAAAAGGGGACTGGACACTCCTAGAGAAGTATGCAAGAATTTCTGTTTGTAGGAGAGCATGAATTGGCTATTCTTCAAAAAGACAGAAGCTGCTGTAAATTGATGAGAGCAATGCAAAGTTTGAAGCAAAGAACCAAGATTTACGGAGTAGGTACACAATTGTTGTAGCCTAACAGAAACTGTACCTCAGAAATAGGTCTTTGATGGAGTCCAGCATTAAATCAACAATGTAATGTGCAATCAAAATTGGCAAGTTTCTGTCTGCTGTTTTCTTTTATCCCTCCAACTCAGAATGATAAAAACTCAGGCTGAGAAAAGTCATGCAGCTGGAAATCTTTTACTGATAAAGGAAAGAAAAGTGGGAAAAGATCCCCATAAAAGGTTGCTGAACAATCAACAGGCCAGAAGTCAGGAAATTTCCCACACCTGAAGTAAAATTGCTGGAGAGAAATACATAAGTGAAACTAGAGATGAGCAAGACAGGAAGAAAAATAAAACAGAACTGCCATACAAATAAAAAATAAATCAGATTATCCTAGTCTGAAAAAGAATTTGCTGGATTCTGATAATTCATTTTACACGGGCTAAAGTTTTTTTCCTATTTCATAAAAAATTCATAAATTTCATAACATCATTTTTGCCAGCTTGGGCTATTAGCTAAAGCAGGGGGTCTCCAGCCTTGGCCACTTTAAGACTTGTGGACTTCAACTCCCAGAATTCCCCAGTCAGATTTGGATTCTGGGAGTTGAAGTCCATAAGTCTTAAAGTGGCTAAGGTTGGAGATCCCAGAGCTAAAATGCTGTTTTATGATGTTATAAACAAAAATTCTTAAATAACTGATTTTTTAAAAATACTTATAGAACGACTGTACAATTTAAGTTTATAGTAGTGTTTTATTAAAAACAGAATATTTTAAAGAATATGTGTATTTCTTACATATTTCTTATTCTCAGCATTAACTATGCTAACTGGAATTAACTACTGAATGTTAAAATGAAATACTAAGAACCATATGTGAAACGAGTCCAATAAGTACAAATTCAAATTATATATATACATAAAGTCATGTGTTTACATTTTTGTAGAAAAAGAATAACACTCAATAAACAACTTGTACACAATATTTTTGGACTCTTGCCTGGAATAATCGAGAACATTGTAATGCAAAAAGAAGTAAACTTGTTTGCTTAAAATGGCCAGAGAATAAATCACAGTTTTTGTCTGATGTTGTGAGTTTAATTATCATCCATTTTGAACGATCCATTTTCCTGATTATAGAGTTTGAATTATATGTAATCATAGTATCTGTTCAGATGTTAATAGGTTCATTCTTTTTACAGTTCTGGAAGATTATATGAAACTGATTAGTTTCACTAGAATGTGAGTAGTATTCTCTAACTGTATCATTAGCTTTGCAAGTTAATCAGTGAAAAAGTTGACTGACATTTTTCCTGATCTAAGAATACCAATAGAGCTTCAGTATATGTTGTGATATCTTATTCAAATTTTTAGCATAAGGTTGAATCAGATTATAACTCAATTTTGTACTGGGGTGTATTTGCTTGAGTTTCAAAAGTCGTATAGGATAATGCATGAAGGATAACTGACAATCTGACATAAATTCACTTTGCCTAGTTTGATTATAGGGCCTTTCCTGACCCAGCTGCATGAGATTTTATTATGTTTCACTAATTTAACTCATTGCATTTATATTTTTGGAAAGGTAATTAAATTAATATTTTCTTTAAATGTGTTATTCAGTCTGGGAAATAAGTTATTCTGTTCATTAACTCAATTTGAGATTTAATCTTTTCAAATGTTTATATTCTTTTCAAGTTTATCTTTATCACGTAGGATATGACATTTTGATAAAGAAAATGTATTTTATGTATCTTATATCTGGTCAAAGACAAATCTAAAAATAATAATGACAAACATATGGTTCCAACTATTCAGTAATGTGCAAAATTATTACACTGAAGTTTAATTCTGGATGACTGTAATAAATTCGTAAATGAATTACAAACCCTACTTACTGAAATTTAGAACTAGAAACATTATATAATATATAGATATGCACACATGCACACACATGTATGTATGCATATATGTAAGATATGGTGCACTTTGTGAAATCAAGTGCACCAGCATAAGGTTGTAATGACTGAGAAAGTTACCATCAACAGCCTGAGTGTTGTCAAATTTAGCTACCATGATTCATTCCTTTTCCTACAAATGAGTGGCCAAGATAGTGCTCTCACAGAACTAAAGAAAATAGCTTCATCAGGCATGATATTCATATATTAGATCACATATTAGCAGTAAATTTGACTTGTATTGCTTTACAAAATGTTATTGGCACTATTAAGTCACATACCATGAAACGTGGCACTGAATTTCTGATATCTTTTCCATCATATTCATTCACACCCAAAGAGGTAAATTATTTACAAAGAGGACAGGGAAGCAGTAGATCTGTGTTAGGGGATTAAATCAAGTGTCTCTTTTTCCTGGCTCTGCCACCTGCTTTATTTTTATAATGGCATTGTTTTTAATCTTTTGTCATTGAGAATTGGGCCATCTATAAACTGAATAAACATTTCAACTAGTATTTGTACAGAAATTTTACCTATATCATTAATCCTCATCCACTACTGCCAATCTTCAATCCACAAAAAAAGGAATCCACTGAATACAGCTTTAATCTTTGTTCCTTGGAAGGCAAAAATACAAAACAGAATTTAAAAATATGCACAATTACACAACTGTGGTTATATTGTCTTGTTCACTTCCACAGAGAAAACAATCTAAAAACCATGACATCAGATACAGATTCCTTCAATTTTTTTTCATAGACAGCCTTTCCATCACAGCTGACAGATTCAAAGAGAAACTAGGAGAAACCTGTTATTGTCTCAGCTCTGCATAGCAACATAAAATTGCTAGAATTCCTGGCAAAAAGTCTCAGTTTATGGAACTTTACTAGTCTTATGATAAATTTACATTTCTCATCAATCACAGTATGTACAGATTGAGTGCCATCTAATCTTGATGGTTTGATGGTTGAGAAGTTACAATTTGGCATTTGATCTACAAGGATGAGACATTAGTCTGAGATTTTCTTTGATAACCAAGAACAGACCAGCAAATTGAAATAGTTTCTAACAAGTCGCTTAAGTTGCCCACATGCCCACACAGTGCCAAAAGCTGTTAATTTAATTGTAAAAATGGTTTATCCTACTATGCAAAAACATTAAAGTAGACTTTATAAACATTTAAAGGACTATTTATAGGCACAATCATTTTAGTTGATGAATGTATGCAAAAAGTAGCCAAAATATTTCTAACAGCTTCAAACAACAGCCTCACTTAGCACAGGTGTATGGAGAATACTTTGTCAAAACAGGTGTTCCAGAATACAGAGGGAGTGACAATAGGCCACAATTTATAATTGAGTAATTTTAAAACAGAATTTCTCAAACATATAGTATAATATTAGCACTGTATCGCCCAGCTCCAAAGGATTGTGGGAAAATTTATTCAGAGCTTTAAAAATATTTTTCAAGTAACATTGGAAGAAAATATCATACCAAATGATTATCATACCAAATCAAAACTTTTCTATCTGCATATTACAGTACAGTATACACCATGACCTTATGTTCAAAGTTAGACCTTCAACCTAATTTGGAAAGAATTGTTCAGAACAGCTAAAAGAAGACAAACAACTCTTCATCATTAAACATGGTACATTGACTCACTGAAAAGACAAAGTATAAACGATAAACAATCAAATAAATAAATAACACACAGAAATAAAAGCATTAATTTATTGTATTATCAATGTAATGAAATACCCAACCCACAGAATAGGCTAATATGCTATTTAAGTTCACCTTTCTTAAGCCCTAGATTGCTGAAAATTTTTGTATTGCAGAGAGAGAAAAAAACAATTGTAATGCTTTGCTAATGATATTAAATGATATCAAATGTGCCTTTTTAAGACTCGTTATTCTTCAACTTAACAGAGAGATAATAAGACACTTGTATAATATATAACATTTAATACAGTACAGTCCTCATTTTCAAGAATATAATATTCTTTTGAAGTCAGAAATTGAGTTTTAAATAACAACATTTGATCTTGATTACACTGTACTTTTTTCTATGCTAGATAAGCTTAGCTGCAAAATTAACACCATAATAATTGTGTTGCATTTTCTATGCAATACAGTATTTTGTCTATTTCTATTTAGAACTCTTATTATAGTAAAAGAAATCAGACACACTATTAAATATTTGGCTTATCATAATAACAGAGTATCTTTTCAATTGAAACGAAATCATTGTTTATTATTTTAAAAACCAGCAACAATGAAAAAGAACCTATTTTAATACTAAACTATTCAATTCTTATTGTGATAAATTCATTGTAATAACTGACAAATTATTCTATTAAATCAAAAACATTTTCTCAAGGAATTAGCTTATAATTAACGTATAAGGTAAAAGGGAGTTGTGCTCTATCATTATCTTGTATTAATTTTGTATTTATCTTGTATTATCTACTAATTTTGTACATTAATTTTGCTGCTTTAATTTTGTATGGTAAATGGTACAAAAACATAAACACAACAAAGTTAAAACAGAGTTATGAACAAAGTCAAAATTAAACTATTATAACTATAAAAATATAGAGGGAGCACTCTGTCCCCAACCACCGCCAGGATCATATATCCCCTGCCAGTTAGCAGTACCAAATCTTAATATTCGTTTGGTAGGCCAAGGAAATGGGGCCCTGTCTCACCTTTGAGGGTAAGACGTTCTAAAGTAGGGGTGTCAAAGTCAAGGCCTGGGGGCTGGATCCGCACCACAGGTACTTAGATCTGGCCCGGGGGCTGTCATGGAAACAACAAATATATGAGTATCACAATGGTCAACCAAATTTTATTTTGCATTTGCTAACCAGCATTCCATGATGAAACAAAATCTTCTG
This sequence comes from Ahaetulla prasina, assembly GCF_028640845.1. NCBI lineage: Eukaryota > Metazoa > Chordata > Lepidosauria > Squamata > Colubridae > Ahaetulla > Ahaetulla prasina. The sequence continues at coordinate 71,226,749 of NC_080546.1, read as the reverse complement.
AGGACTCCTTTGCTGCTACACTGTCCTCCAGAGCTTTGCAAAACTATCCACAACATGGAGCAAGGGTTTAATGAATTTCCACTGGAATGCAAACCTGAATAATGGGTAGTTGAATCCCAGCATTAGCATTCTTCTGCATCCACCTTATCTCAGGGCACAAGAGAGCTGTAGTCTCTAACACATCATAAATAGAACATATGGTCTTTCCCTATTGGTGAATTAAAATGCTATTCACCCTTTAGCCATCACAAAATTATACTAGCATAAAATGTGCTGGCTCCACAGCCAATCCATATGCTGCATCTTTTGCCACTGCCCTGAATTGTCACTAAATAGTTGCATCCTTATTCATCAGGTGTAGAAAATGTAACAAAGGGATTAATTAATTACTCTAGGCCTTTTTTGCCTCTCTTTCTCTCTGCCTTCCAAAATTATCAAATAGTGGGAAAACACCCACCAAATACTCCATTTAACATGGGTTGGGATTTAATGATAAAATAAGTCTTTTAGTTTAAGAAATACAGTATGTTTGAAATTATCCCAGCCAACGTTTGACCAGCAGAATGAAGATGGTGTGAAGCAAGGGATAAAAATAGGCTGACAAAGAGACAGATGCAGAAACTGTTCTCCGTCTGCAACACACAGTTACCAACAGTGCCAGTCAGTTCTTAACTAGACATCTTTTGAATACAAGTTTAGAGACAATAAATCAAGGTTCAAAAGAAGCTCAGCTAATAATTTATTAGCTGATCTTTTTTGAACATGGGATTTGGCACACTAAATTATGTTCAAAGGAAATACAGATAAATCTGATCAGCACCACAAGAAAAGTTGAAAAGGGAAACAAGAGAAATATGTCTATCTTTCCTCTTTCCCACATAGTCCTTACTTCCTCTCCCTCGTGCCAATCAGATACTGGTTTGGTTTCACAGTCTAAAATGACACTGGCAGAAAATTAAACAAAGTTGCTGTAAATCTATTCACTGACTAGCCAAGTTAAGTTATAAAACCATAAATTAATTCATAGTCTTTCACTAATATTAAAAAGGCCAGGAAGAAGCAGCATCCAGAATTCCAACAGTCACAGCTCCAGAGGATTTGAATAGAGCCTGGTCAAGTTAGTCAGGAAGGTCAAAGAGTCACAGAAAACAAGCAAAAGATTGTCATACCCAAGAACAGTTTGTCATCAAAAGTTGTTGTAGGGAGTTGCAAGCTTTATAAGCAGCCTTAAATACACTAGTCCCCTGTTCTCTCTGGATCAGGAACAGCTTCTGCAGGTTTTATTTTTATTTGTTTGTTTGTTTGTTTGTTTGAATTTGTCAGTCAAAAATGAGAACAAGAATAAGAGAATAAAAATACAATGATAGGGATGATAGGCAAGTTAGTACACTTATGCATTCCCCCTCTACTGACCACTTAAATTTTGCCAGGCTTTGATCACACAAAGCTTAAACTACCATCATCAATTTTTTTTATAAGTGGCTCCTCTTTTGCCAGGCCACCCTCTGGCTCTTTATCCATTGTATTCTGACTTCTGAGGGGTTTAAAGATCTTGCTTCTATTTCCTGGTCAACTTTCTCACTGGCACACCAAGCAGGACTGATGTCTAGCATTTTAGAGTTAGTACTAGGGCTTGAAAGCCAAGTTGGTGTAGTGGTATAGTGGCATGGGAGACCATGAGTTCTAGACTTGCCTTAGGCACAAAGTCAGCTGCATGACCTTGGGCCCCTCACTTTCTCTCAGGAAAAGGAAAAGAATCCCTGGGATTTTATTCTGATAGCTGTTGTCCACATAGGGGCAGTGTTCATCTCCATTTCAAGCCCTTTGAGCCAGCATTGTAATTTATCATTATTTTAATCTAAGTATTAATTTAAATATATGTGTACAATGCAAGTATGTGCTCACTTGCTGAGAAATGAATATTAAAAGTTCTGTTCAGGCAAGATTATCTAAACCTCTTTTCCAAACACACAGAATATTATTTAAATTGTGGAAGAAGAAATGCTGGATTCATGTAGGCCAGAAATAATACATTAGTTCAACTGTGGCCTCTTTCCATAGAAGCCATGTTATGGGGAAACTAGCTATACTTCTCTGAGATTTTTCTGAAGCTAAAATTAGCATACCTCAGAGATATAATCTAGCAAAGAAAGCTGATTGCAGACCTAAGAAACCTAGGTGAAAGTGAGCCCCTGAATCAAGGCAAATATTAAAGAACTTCCATAAATTCATGGCATATAGAAACAGAAGGACTATATATATATATTTGCATTTATATCCTGCCCTTCTCCGAAGACTCAGGGCGGCTTACATTATGTTAGCAATAGTCTTCATCCTATTTGTATATTTATATACAAAGTCAACTTATTGCCCCCAACAATCTGGGTCCTCATTTTACCTACTGTTAAGTTTGGGCAATAACGAGGCAGGAGACCAGGGTAGTGACAACAGCTCTTTAATATACAGTGAACCCAGCAACTAGTACTGAGGAAAACCTCTCTTTATATACATTTCAGCCGGTGGTTTCAACCAATCAGCAACGTGCTAATTCCCGCCAAAACTCCCGCCAAAACTTTTAAAGATACATTACACTCCTTCCCTCCCAGAAGGCATTTTACCATTATTTACATAATTTTAGCCTATTATTTCTCTACGTAGTCACGCAGGTAAACTGGGCATTTCCTAACCCTTCCGGACCTGCGCAGTTCACTATCTGGGGTTGAGTCGAGCTGACCGGAGGGACTGCCCGTTCCTCGCAGCTCCTCCTCCAGGCCATCCGGCTTTGGATTACTTGCCGAGTCGAGCCTACTGTCCTCGGGAAGGACCGGAGGGTGTCGCTGGACCTCGTCTGAACCAGATAAGTTCCCCGTTTTTTCCCGGCTGGAGTCAGTTATGGGTTCAATCAATGAGTAGTCAGGGCCCGTTCCGTCTATCTCTGGTCTAGTGTTAATCCTATTCCTCAGCTGATCTATGTGACATCTCCACACTCGGCCGTCCTCTATCTCTACAAGATAAGACTTGGGGCCCGTGGTGTCAATGATTGTTCCCTTTAACCAGTTTGGGCCGTCACCGTAATTGTGCGCCCATACAGGACTCCCTATGGTTAGTTCCCTTGTTTTGCCTGATATTGTTTTGTACCCGTCTGGCGTGTAATTCGGGTTTAACCGGTCTAAGGGGCATCTTAGTTTTCGCCCCATCAGTAGCTCCGCTGGGCTGCGGCCAGTAGCTACACAAGGGGTTCTGTGTTGTACCGTTAGGAATGCGTCAATTTGTGATTGCCAATCACCCGGGCCGCTTCTTGACAATGCCTCTTTCGCGCTTGTCCCCTTGTACTTGCCCAGGCAGTCCTTGAAAACATCTTCGAATTCGTCCATGAGTGTGTCCTTTAGGTTAAAGTCATTTCTGTAGATGCCAGTCACTCCCATGCCCAATGCTCGGAACCAGTCTAGTCCCAACAAGCTTGGCAGGGTCCCTTCGACTATCGTGATGGGCAGGGTTTTCTTGTGTGGTCCGTATTCGACGCGGACGGATGTTGTCCCTCGAACAGGGATGCGATTCCCTTGGTAGTCTTGAACTTTTAGCCGCTGTGTTTGCAGTTTGCGTTTGGCGATGTTCGGCAAAGCTTTCGCAAAAGTGTCCCAGGACATGATTGTGATCGCTGACCCTGTGTCCACCTCCAGCCGGCACGGCACTCCTTCAATTTTTGGTTTTGTGAATATTTTCTTCTCTAGGCGGGTCGCCGCACGACCCACTATTACGGTCGTTCGGTTTGACTTCGCGCCCTTTTTTTCTTGACCAATCACGGGTCGCCTTGCCGATCCCGCGCTCTGATTGGTTGGTTTGAATTTTCGGCGGGACGGTTGAGGTGCTCGACAAACTTGAGCCAGGTGCCCCCTCTTCTCGCACCGCCGACATGTAGCATCCTTGAACTTGCATTGATGACGCTGGTGTTGCCCTCCGCAACTTCCGCATTCATCCCGGTCTTCTTTTCTCAGTCTCCCGGTGTGAAAAACTCCTTCCTCATCCTCGCCGTCTGATTCGGTCTGGACTTCTTCGTTGTGGATCGGAGTTGATTTCGCGCTCACCGTTGGTGTGAGCGGCTTTTGTAGGGTTTCCGCCGCTTGGGTGGACATCTCATGAGCTCTGGCTTCGTCCAGAGCGTTTGCCAGCGTTAGGTTGCTTTTGGATAGCAGCCGCCTTCACAAACGAATGTCTCTGACCCCACGGATGAGTTGCTCCAACAGTTCCTCATCCAAATCTCGGTACCCACAATATTTGGAGGCTTTCCTCAGGGCGGCCATGTAATCGCTGATGGACTCGCCCTCTTGCTGTCTGCGCTCTCCAAATTCAAAACGCTGCACATATTTGGACGGTGTTGGCGCGAAATGGTTCTTCAATAGGTTCTGCAGAGTTTGCCACGATACCGATTGTACCGGCGTTGGCTCTGCCAGGGCTTCTGCGATGTCGATGACCTCGGGACCGCAGTGGCTTAGGAAATACGCCCTTTTTCTGTTGTCTGGAACTCCTTGCAGTTCGTTCGCCTCGAGGAAACTCTCGAAACGGGTCATGTATGTCCCCCATTTCTCCTTGGATGGGTCAAACGGCGCGGGCGGTGTGTAGCTGGCCATCGCTGCGTTCCGCCCTGAATTTTGCTGGGTTCGGTCCTCGTAGTGCGTTCAGCTCTTTCCTGGTGCTTTTAGCCTCGGAATCCCACCTTCGTCGCCAGTGTTAAGTTTGGGCAATAACGAGGCAGGAGACCAGGGTAGTGACAACAGCTCTTTAATATACAGTGAACCCAGCAACTAGTACTGAGGAAAACCTCTCTTTATATACATTTCAGCCGGTGGTTTCAACCAATCAGCAACGTGCTAATTCCCGCCAAAACTTTTAAAGATACATTACACCTACCTTCTAAAGGATGGAAGGCTGAGTCAACCTTGGGCCTGGTGGGACTAGAACCTGCAGTAATTGCAGGCAGCTGCTGTTGAGCCACAGAGGCCTATTGTGATATATAGATATAGAAAACTAGATATGTGGCCTTCTGCTCCTGGAAAAGATTTGTCTCACTTTTAAAACAAAAGATAAAAGCAGATAAAGTTTCATAGTTCCACCTAGTGGCTAAAATGTTCTTCTAACGCATACATTAACTTTTTCTGCCACAATGTTTAATGAAAACACATATTATCATTATATAAACCAGATAACAGGAAACAAAGCCTAAAGCCTGCATAAAAAAAGAATATGCATAGCTGCTATCTTTGAAGAAATCAAGTGTTTTTCTCTGAATATTTATCTTTAAAAACATTTTTATAGAGTAGAAACAGCTTTAAATAATGACAGATCATTATTAGACTTGACCTGAGAATTTTGCTTAGATTAAATTAAATTGGGCTTCCGCTGACTTCAAACATCACACTAAACCAAAATTATATCATCATTCAGTAAATAGGTAGGTATCTAGTGACTTCCATGTAGAAATTCCAAATATCTACTCCAATTCCATTTGTATAAACGAGATGTCATATGGACATACCGTTTTCAATTTTGCAATGGTAACTCTTTATTGCCACCATTCAGTGGATTAAATTACAAGTGGATGACATATTTTGTTGACTCACCCCATGTTTCTCCTAGATCTAAACATCACCATAGTCCTGCTCCAAAACTTTTCTAATTCTATCATAAAGTTAGCACAAAATATTTTCATACTGATCTTTTAGTTCATTGGAAATCATTCATTAGAAAATAACCCTACCCTCTGGAACGAACTAGCTTGCGTCAATTGCCTGACCTCCGGACCTTTCACCGCGAGCTGAAGACGTATTTGTTTATTCGCGCGGGACTGGCTTAGGAATTTTAAATTTTAATATTTTAATAGGGATTGAATTTTAATTTATATTTAATATAAATTTTAGGGGGTTTTAGGTCTAAATGTTTTAATTTTTGCCAATTATATAATAAGTTTTTTAATTTCTGTTTTAGTTGTAAATTGTCATTGTTTTATATTGGCTGTGAACCGCCCTGAGTCCTTCGGGAGAAGGGCGGTATAAAAATCTAATAAATAATAATAATAATAATAACCCTAATGATGGTTCAGGTTCTTTCTAAAATGTGAAGTTAACTGAAAAAGAAGTAAAATTATGAATAAATTAGAATTTAATACATTCTGTATCCATCAAAGACATATATCCAACATCCATAATTGAAATTATGTTTTTGTCAAGAAGAATGCTGTGTTATTATGGTGGACTTGATAAATGTCTAGTAATTCTGTTTTAACTAGGAAGACAAATTTATTGTGGCTTTCAACAAAACCTGGTGGAAAAGTTATATATAGTTGTAGTTCTATGGGTGGCTTACTGATGTAATTCAGAAACTTGGGTTTATTTCTATCAAATCACATCAACCTCTTCCTGGTACCAGCTGAAAAAGATTCAATCTGTCTAGATAAATCAGACACAATAATAGTCAAATGCCCTGACGTGAACTGATTTTAATTTCTAATCCAAATAATCCATTTTGGAGTGAATGACCTCTAATATTGATTGTGCTTTTTAAAAGTATTTTATTATAAGTGACTCAGATAAATTGACTGAAAGGCAAGTCGTGCATTATATTTAATAAATATCTAAATAAATAAATATTTATTGCACATAGCCATAAGCAGTCTGGTTTGTCCAGTTTGTGGAATGGCTATGGCAATCTCCTACACAGATTGTTTTCTAAAGTGGGAAATGTCAAATAGGTTCAATGTGTCTATTAAAATAATAATTTCCCACCTTACACAATTGTAAAATAAGTACTTAAACCTGATGTAAAATAAGTAATTACTGAAGGTCAAACATAAAATTGTATCAAGGTCCAGAGCAAAGTCTTTTTTAACCATGAAAGTAAATTAAAAGCAGGTTGTGGTGCAAAGCAATAAAATTAGTATTTAACATATTAATATACCTTTTCTATTCAATTGCCTTTTTTTAAAAAAAAGGAAAATACATAAGGATTATTCTTGTTAATACTCAGAATTAGACCATTTAAATATTGGAAGGGATAGATATCCAGGCATGTAACAGTTACATTAATTGTAATAAAAAAATAAAAAATGGAAATTCTTCAGAGATCCATGACATAGTACTCCATAGTTCTTCATAACATAGTGCACTACTGGTAGTTACTGATCACAAAATAAAATTTACAGGCAGCAACCATATAAAAGTTTTATTTTAAAAAAATCTCTAAAAGGAACTAACAATTAGCTTATAGCACAACCACTTAAAGTGTATTCTCAAAGGACTATTGGGTGGTTTGAATGCTTTCAAGCATTTTCACATTTAGCAATCAAACTGGATAGAGTTAGACAACCATGATATCCACATAGCTATTTGTGGTATATCTGGCCTCATAAATTTTTACAGTTTTCTTGAATAAGCAGACTTGCACTGAGCTTCAAGACGTTCTCTTTCACTACACTCCAGGTTGCTGTTCCCTCCGTGCACAAAAAACCCTGATAGCCATGCCCATTCTGGGATCTTGGCAAAGAAAACAGCCTTAGTCCAAAGGTGAAATTCAATTTTTTTTACTACCGGTTCTGTGGGCGTGGCTCGGTGGACGTGGTTGTGGCTTGGTGAGCGTGGCTTGGTGGGCATGGCAAAATCTCCAATCCCACCCCACTCCAGGGGAAGGATATTGCAAAATCTCCATTCCCATCCCACTCTGGGGACAGTCAGAGGTGGTATTTGCTGGTTCTCCAAACTACTCAAAATTTCCGCTACCGGTTCTCCAGAACCTGTCAGAACCTGCTGAATTTCACCCCTGCCTTAGTCCCTAATAACTGAATTGATGTCATGGAGAATGTAACACTTAACACAATGCCATCGGACCTGTTGTATCACTCTTTGACATGGGCATTAATGTAATTGCCAAAATACTGGTTTTCTGTCCTACTATGGTTCTAGATAAAGCTTAAAATATTACATCCAATTAATAATTAAATTTAAACAATTAAAGGAAAAGCCTATCAGTCACTTGACTCACTTCCTTCTTTCTTCCCTGTCTAAATCCTGGCATTTACAGAACAATTGAAAGTGAAATATTATGAAAACCAGATCTTTCACAAAAGCATTCTAAATTATTTGGTATTTCATTTGACCTTCAAATTTGGCTTGATTGATGGGATTTTGATTCAGATTTTGACTGAAGCCAATACACACTTTTAGTTTGTTTCCATTAATCATGGGGCTGGGTCATATTTACCTATTCAGCATGCAGTGAGCATGATTAGTGTTAGGGAGACATAACAAATCACTTACCATACCATAGATGCATCATTTCACTTCAATTCTTGCTTTCATTGAATTATGAACAAGATCTGGCTATTCAGCCGAACTTTTCAGTTTAATACTGGTAAATAAAAGTTAATATATCATTTCATATTATTCATTTTATATTGAAAAGAGAAGTTGACAATGTAGATATGTTGATTATGTTACATTTCTTTATAATTTATTGTTATTGTTTGTAATAATTCTCAAATCTACTAAAATAGAATGTTTAGCATATAGAATAGAATAGAATTTATTGGCCAAGTGTGATTGGACAGACAAGGAATTTGTTTTGGTACATATGCTCTCAGTGTACATAAAAGAAAAAGAAAAAAAATACCTTCATCAAGGTACAACATTTACAATACAAACGATGGTCATAGGGTATAATATAACCCTTAATGATAGCAACAAAAAGTTACAGTCATACAGTCATAAGTGGAAAGATGGAAACGATGAGAAGATTAGTAGTAGTGTAGATTTAGTAAATAGTTTGACAGTGTTGAGGGAATTATTTGTTTAGCAGAGTGATGGCCTTCAGGAAAAAACTGTTCTTGTGTCTAGTTGTTCTGGTGTGCAGTGCTCTATAGCATCGTTTTGATGGTAGGAGTTGAAACAGTTTATGTCCAGGATGTGAGGGATCTGTAAATATTTTCACGGCCCTCTTCTTGATTCATGCATATACAGGTCCTCAATGGAAGGCAGGTTGGTAGCAATTATTTTTTCTGCAGTTCTAATTATCCTCTGAAGTCTTGTCTTTCTTGTTGGGTTGCAGAACCAAACCAGACAGAATGCTTAGCATATTATTAAATATCTAATCTAATAAAAAAAATTCAGGCCAAAAACTGGAATCCTTCACTCCTCATATCAGTTTGTATTATCTATAGATACTTTGGGGATAAAAAAGATATATATTGCTAATCATGTAGTTATGGATGTTTTAGGATTGAGCTCACATTATGTGATTGACATATATGGATCAGGTAGCCTTACAGATGTTTTGGGTTATAACCTTCATAATTTAATACATTTGGCTGTCATTGCTAGTCAGGAATCAAAATCTAGTGGCATTGCTTATGTTGCTTAGCTTGTGGTTTTTCCAAATTTTATTTTCAAAGTAAGTCTGCACACTACATTTAACAGAATAATAGTTGCAAGGGACTTTGGAAATCTTCTAGTCCAAACCCCTGCTCAAGCAGGAGATCCTATATCATTTAAGATAAATGCTGTCCAGTTTCTTCTTAAAAAGCTCCAGTGTTGGAGCACCTACAACTTCTGAATGCAAGCCATTCCACTGGTTAATTGTTTTCTCACTGTTAGAAAATTTATCCTTAGTTTTAGGTTGCTTCTCTCCTTGTTTAGTTTCCATCTGTTGTTTCTTGTCTTGCCTACTTTTGCTTTGGAAAATAGGTTGACCTCCTCTTTGTAGCAGCCCCTCAAATATTGGAATACTGCTGTCATGTCATCCTTAGACCTTCTTTTCACTAGACTAAACAGACCCAATTCCTGCAACCGTTCTTCATATGTTTTAGCCTCCAGTACCCTAATCATCTTTGTTGCTCTTCTCTGCACTTTTTCCAGAGTCAATTTTACAAATTGAGCTGCTTTGCAATAATTCTAAAGAAATCCTTATGTAAATATTTCTCTATTATTGGCATTCAGTTACCTGAAATTGTTTTCGTCTGATTATCAAAGCTAGGAGACTTGCCAAGTTTGAGCTTTTAATTATATGAAAATGGAAACAAACTATGCAAAACCAGAAAGAGTTAATGCTGTGCATTCTGCTGTGTCACTATTTTCTTGTATACATTTTTACTAATGTTGGCCTTGATTGTGCTACAAAGAAGAGTAGGGCAAGCCTCATTTTATGGTAGGTCACAGCAAAAAATGAGACATGAGGAAAATAAATGTCTGTCATGAATATTCTCATTTATTTTAACTAGGCTAATAGGAAAAGACAGGTAAAACATAAAGGACTGAGAGCAAAAGCTTGGCAAGGATAAGCCAATGAAATGCAGAGGATTATGGAGCAATGGAAAAGGCTTATGCAAATGTTATTGCTGTAAAAAGACAAGCAAAAAACCTCAAAAGACCATGTTTCCTTGCAAGACCATAGTTTTTTAAATAGAAATATTTAAAAATATTTTGTCAGCTCTGCCTGGCTCTGCTGGGGCCTTACAGGCATCCTGCCATAAAAAGAAGAAGGGAAGAAGGATGAAAGGGCAGTAAAGCTTTGTATGTACCTGACAGGAAATCAGGAAGGGGAATGACAGATGAGAAGGACCAAAGAATCTGGATCCTGTTTATACCAGCATCCCATGGCCAGGCACCCTGGAAAATATTACCCCCAAACATCTCAGAGTTCTCAAAATATCTTAGTTATCTCCAGTTGGCTGGAAACAGACTTGTCACAGAGGAGGGATGGGATGGGGGCAATCATGCAGCTTATTTTTGTATCCAGCGAACATGTTAAGTTCAGAGCTGGCTTGACTTTACTGTAACCAACACTCATAATAAAAGAACCCTTTGCTTTAACCAAATGGAGTCAAAGGCTTTTCGTTCCTAAGCAGTGGTGGGATTCAAAAAGTTTTACTACCAGTTCTGTGGGCGTGACTTGGGCGTGGCTTGGTGGGCAAGGCAGGGGAAGGATTCTGTAAAATCTCCATTCCCACCCCATTCCAGGGGAAGGTTACTGCAAAATCCCCATTTCCAGGAAATCAGCTGGGACTCGGGAAGCAGAGAATAGATGGGGGCGGGGCCAGTCAGAGGTGGTATTTATTGGTTTTCCGAACTACTCAAAATTTCCGCTACTGGTTCTCCAGAACTGGTCAGAACCTGCTGAATACCACCTCTGTTCCTAAGTGATCTGATTGGAGCAGGTCTGACATTAAGCCAGCTCTGCAGTTGTGGTCAACCCAGAGAGGAAACCGCCTCTACCATGGGGACCATGAAAACAATGTCAGTTCAAGGAAAGAGATCATGGCCCAAGAGAAAGCATCTTTGAAAACCCCTCCTGGAGGGCTGGGTATATCCAGATGGCTGGGAGAGGACAACCCACCAAGACCCTGATGGTCCCTCCCTTGTACAGGTGTCCATACAGCACTTTGTTTATTCCATTCAAAGTGACCACAGGACAAGACTTTGTCCCTGAACTACCTCAGACCACCACACTGACTGTATTGGTGAAAGATTGGGTCACCCAGTTTCAGAACACCTGGCCAGTGGTGAGAAAAGCTTTGGATGAAGATGAGGAAGCATACAAAAAACAGGTTGATAAAAAGTGCATCAAGCCTGGGGGGTGGGGGGTAAGGGGGAGGGGAATTGGGGGGTTGAGGCTAGTGATGGAGTGATGGTTAATGTACAGGGATTATTGAAGATGTATAAATATAATTAATGTAGGGTCGGGTCTGACCAGTTGCCATTTTAGAACGGTGGGGAGGGAAAAAAGAGAGAGTAGGAGGTAGGAAAGAGGAGAAGAGGAAGGAAGAGGGGTAGAAGAGGGAGAAGGAGTGGAGGGTGGAGGGAGGAGAGGAGGTAGATAAGAGAAGGAGAGGAAGGTTTGGAAAGTAAAAGAAGGTAGAAGAGGGAAGAGTGTTAAAAAGGGGGGTGGTGACTGGCCAGGCCCGACTAATTGTATATAACTGTACATTGGATGAATTATTTGATATGATTGTAAAAATAAAACTTTTTTATTAAAAAAAAAAAAGTGCATCAAGCCAAAGGATTTTAAGGTGGGAGACAAGGTCTATCTCTCTACCAAATTTCTACAATCTAAAAAAAATTGGGGCCAAAATACATTGAACCTTTCCCCATCAAGAGGGTTATTAACCTAATATCTGTAGGATTTGAGCTGCCAAAAACGCTCAGACATGTACAACCGTTATTTCATTGTAGCCTACTGAAATCAGAAATGACATCTTCCTTCTGTCCCAAATTGCAACCAGCTCTCAACCTCTACTATGATCGAGAGGAAGCAGCACTTTGCAGTCGAAGACATTTTGGACTCTCACATACATCAGTAGAAACTCAGTGTTTGGTAGTCTGGAAAGACTTTTCCCCCTTAGAAACTGAAGGGGTCGACTCCCAATATATTAAAGCCCCCAAATTGCTTTTTAAAAAAATTCATGACCAATACCCAGATAAGCTGCACTGAACTGTTCACTAACTGAGAAATTTTCTGTATCTGTCCCTCCCACATCTATTTTTTCTTTTACAGGATTAACGTCTCTGTCAAAGGGGGCAGAATGTCAGCCCTGCCTGGCTCGGCTGGGGCCTCATAGGCATCCTGCCATCAAAAGAAGAAGGGGGAAGGGATAGGGGGAAGAAGGGGGGAAGGGATGAAAGGGCAATAAAGCTCTGTGTGTACATGATAGGAAATCAGCAAGGGAGAATGACAGGTGAGAAAGACCAAAGCAGCTGGATTCTGTTTGTACCAGCATCCCATGGCCTGAGAAATATGCAGATGACCACCAAACATCTCAGAGTTCTCAAAACATCTTGGTGAGCTCCGTTTGGCTGGAAACAGATTGGTCACAAAGGGAAGGATGGGCTGGGGGAAAACCTACCCCTTATGTTTTTATCCAGCGAGTGCAATAATTTCAGAGTGCAACCAACACTCTTAGTAAAAGAACTATTTGCGTTAACCAAATGGAGTCAAAGACTTTTCTTTCCTAAGGGATTGGTTGGGGCAGGTCTGTCATATTAAACATAGTTCACAGGATTGTTAGCTTGAGAGTTTTAAAAATCAAGAAGGTGGGTCAGGATCTGACAAATCTAGGATATAAGGGAAAAGATTCAGCCACATCTTCATGAAGTTTATTGGCTTTTGATCTTTCTTCTTTATTACATTTAAGCATAAAAGCAATTGTGACAAGCTGAATCAAGGGTTTTAAAATAGAGTGTGACATTAATGCATTTCACAATTAATAGCTTTTTCGTACCTTATACACTCTTCTATACATTCTTCAATCTGATAGAAGTTAGTGATCACAATCAAAAATTATTACGGTCAAAGCAAATATTCATGAAGATTTGTTATAGGCTGCATCAAATCCTATTTAATTCCACATTCCCTATATGTATTCCCAATAGCAAGAAACAGGGCAGGAGCTTGGGCCATATTCCGCAGATGGCAATTTTCTATGCACAGGGATTGTTTAGGATAGAATAAATCATGAGCACTGTATATAAATAATTGATCTTTTATAAAGATTTTATGACCATCATGCACATGAGTAATGAATATGTTTACAAATGTTTATTTTGAAATTACTTCGTATTTTCTATGAGAAATTTAATAATATGATAATAATAACATTCTCCTTTATTATTCTCATTTGAAAATAATGGAATGAAGTTTGAAAGTTCAGACCCAATTAATTAATTTTATAATTTAGAAAGTCAGTTGTTATTTTCTAGACATTTCTTCTATTCATTCATTTATTCCTTCAGTTTATATGGCCTCCAAGTCACATAATCATAGCTAACGGCAACTAATATCAGGTAAAGGTAAACAAATATATCCCTAAACAAAATCAGAAACAAAAAATAATACTCAAATACTATTCAAAGGCAGTCCCTTATACAACATGTTGTAGTAGTCCAACTGTGCAGTGACCAAGGCATGTGTGACCAAGAGCAAAGCTTTCCATGCCACGTACAGGTGCAATTGGCACCCAAGATGGATTTATGCAAACAGCTTCTTGGTCACAGCAGCCCCCTGTCTTCAGGCAGGAACTTAAATTCCAATTGTACACCAGTTCTGAGAGAGTGTGATCTCTACCTAGTTGTGTAGTCCAGTATTGCTTTTGTCTGAATGTCAGCCACCAAATAACCCTTCTTTCTTGGCCTCTATATTGTTCTCTCCTGCAGCATCACAGACATCCATTATGACATCTCATTACCCAAAATGGATTTGAAAACCTTTCCATCCTTCCTCAAACCTTCACAGCACCCACAAAACAATATCAATATACTTTGATAAACATACATCTGGTCTTGGCATTATCCACTACTCAAAAAACACTAAATCTTTTGGTTCTGACTCAGTGTTTCTTGACGAACAGAAATTATGACAATAAAGAAAACTCATCCTTTTCTGACATCTACTGCTCATTTACTTTTTTGCAAGCATCATATGAAAGCCCTTCATGAAAACCACCTTATTTGTTGATTATATTGAAGAATCTATGTAAATTGGGCACTGATGACTATTAGCAGCTTTAACGCAACTTCATGGGTAATATTTCAAAAGAACATAATGGGACAAAATTAACAAAAGTTCATGGAATCAAACAATACACAATTATAGAATTATTATCGAAAGAATCATTTAGAAAAGATAATAATTTTGCCTTTTACACTTAAGACTGGAAGAATCCTAATTTTTATTTGTTTTTTTACCAAGGGCACACCATATTCTTTTTTTAATTATTTACAATAAACATGGACATTATTGCAAAATGAATTTGTCATGTATATTTCCCAAAGTATATATTTTATTATTTCTTTCTATTAATTGATTATGTTTTGTCAAGTTGTCAACTCTCAGCAACCACATTTTCTCCATGACGATCTATTCCTAACATCTTTACTTAAGACCATTGACAACTAAGCAAGTAAATAGAGCTTTTTCATTCAGCAATATTGTGTTTTAGAAACATAGAACCTGTGGATCTATGAATTACATCTGAAGATGGGCTAACAGTTCACTTTTCGCCATTGTAACTGAATCCATCCATCTTGCTGCTGGTCATCTTCTTCTCTTTTCTTCCAACTTTCACAGCATTATTTTAATTCCCCTTCATCCAAAAATTACACTGTATGAATTTTAATTGAATTCATATAATTTGGTATTGGAAAGGCTAAACAAGGATTGCTGGTTAGGAATTCTGTGAGTCGGTCTCAATACATTTGAAAATGGCTATATGAATCAATAACTGTAAAGAGAAAATTATTTTCCTCAGTGCCGTACTGAGTAAAAATCTCCCAGAAGTTATTTTTCTTGTTTCAAGAAAATCTTCACTGGTTATTGCTGTCTTGTACTGCTGCTTGGGCACGATGCAGACTCTGGATGCAGACTGAAAAAAGCAGAAAACTTTGACTTCAACCCAAGCATCAGATATGATAATTATTCCTAGATCAACTGATCTACACTTACGTTCATAAAACAAAGTATGAATGAAAGAACTATATTTAGTTGCTAAATTGTCAGTGGTCCTTAACATAGAAGAAGAAACATTAATTCCCTCTTTAAAATACACCGTGACTAAGCATATGGTCATGCATTTGGGGAGGCGTTTTTGGATCACCAATGTCTTTCTTTCCAAAGTCTTTTAGCTACATAAATTTTAAAATGTATTATTTTTTTAAAAATGTAAAATTAACCAGAATATTTTCCATTAATTCTAAAATCTGGTCTCCTAATTTTCAGAATTAGTAAATATATTTTATATTAATTGAATGGTGATGTCACAGCTGAGTGATGTAGTGCCAACGATAAGTACACCTGTAACTTACAAATAATTGATTTAATTGTTACAGTTATTGAATGTACAATGCTACCTTCAGAGTCAATAGACTGAAAAGTTAGGCAATTAAATATATGTTGTTATCCTTCCCCTCCTCCCCACAGTTCAATGCTGTGTAAATTAATTTAATTTTCTGCAGTCCTCAAGCAAGTGTTGGACTAAATGCAATTAGTTTACCGAGACATGAACAAACCAAGGACAGGATGTAATTATATTTGTAGAAACAGCATCTAAACATTAGGCTCTGGTTCTTTTATCTAATGGTCCTTGCTTGAATTTTTAAGGAAAATGGCTGGTTTTTTAGTAATTACAATATAATGGACAGCCTAATTCAAGATATGGACAATTATATAGCTGCTCTATCACAGATCCCTGCATTGTGCCTTTATTCAGGATTAAATGTTTTACAGATCTCACACACTCAGTGAAACCAAAACTATAATAAAGTGTGCCAGAAGATGTATTTTAAGTGCATCAATGAATGAAAAGTTTCAAAGTCCTTATTGATGGAAAAGTTCATCAAAGACAGACGAAGAATAAATTTAGGCTTGCTACTATTGACCCCACAGATATTGTTCTCTGTCAAATAAGAAATTGTAAACACAGCAAATAAAGCATTTTGAAGAACTAAAAACACACACAAAAATGCAACTTCTTTTGATGTTCATTTTATGCTTCTCCAAACTCAGCACATTCTTTAGGGGAGACTGAGAAGAGAATATAAATATTGCATGTTATAACACTTCTTGAGATGATCACATTGATCAAATTCATGACTATGAAAGTTTTAAATTAGGAATTTCTAACCTGAGGGTGGTGACACGCACACACCCCCAATAGGTACAAGAAGAATTTCAGGAGGTGTAACGAAGAATGGCTTGTGTCCCTTAGTGAAGAATCATGAGTCATGATTGGTAAGAGATGTAAATATGAATCAAACATTTCATAGGGTTGTGGGACATAGAAAAGGTTGGGAATCACTGCTTTAGATAAACCAGATATTTTTCTTAAATGGATTATTGAGCCTTCATCATCAAAACACAGATAGTATTAAGTTTGACTCCAGATCTGTTATAACTAAATGAGTCATGGTGGTGCAGTGATTAGAATGCAGTTCTGCAGGCTACTTTCGCTGACTGCTGGCTGCCTGCAATTTGGCAGTTCGAATCTCACCAGGCTCAAGGTTGACTCAGCCTTCCATCCTTTTGAGGTGGGTAAAATGAGGACCCAGATTGTTGGGGGCAATATGGTGACTCTGTAAACCACTTAGAGAAGGCTGTAGAGCACTGTAAAGCACTATATAAGTCTGATATTGCTATTGCTAAATAACTTAATAAGATACATATATCTTAGCACCACAAACAAAACCATTGCAAAAAAATAATAATAGTAAAAAAAATAAAAGGCAGACAGTATAATATATTGTGATAGGTGGTGTATTGTCAGTCAGCAGTTAAAGTTTACCTAATTTTACAGTAGCATAAAAAAACTGACCACATTCAAAGAAACTACTTTGTACTGATTCGATAACAGTAGTTGCATATAAAAACGATCAGCATTTCCCAGATATTTTATTAGGTAAGGTGTTATAAATTGAGTTCATGATTCCTTATAGAGGAAATATATCTAGCTTATAGAAATGGAAAAAAGATTTTAAAAAATAACATTTTTTAAAAGCCTCGTAATTTGTGATGATGGTATTTTAATATAATGTTCAAACTATATTAAAATATCATCATCACAAATCATGAGGCTTTTTAAAACCATGTTACGTCTTCTTCTCATCTTTTGTCCATTTTAGAACTCAATAGAAGAGGATTTTCCAGGGAGGATTTCAG
Source organism: Ahaetulla prasina (assembly GCF_028640845.1). NCBI lineage: Eukaryota > Metazoa > Chordata > Lepidosauria > Squamata > Colubridae > Ahaetulla > Ahaetulla prasina. The sequence goes on along the minus strand of NC_080546.1, from coordinate 71,209,064 downwards.
ACTCTAACTACACTCAGCCCAGTTAATGTTCAATCGAGTTTATTGTTTCTATAGCTGCCCCAAATGAATTTACTTTTAATATATATAATTTAATTTTTAAAAAGAATAGGAAACTGGCGTACAACTACCCAAAGTTTTTAACATTGCCTTTATTTAAAATCTTCTCCCCTAGAAAAGGATCTCAGATCATAAGACAAGAGCATCAACTGGCATATGTCTAATTAGCATGCTACAGCAGGGGTCTCCAATCTTGGCAACTTTAAGACTTGTGGACTTCAACTCCCAGAGCTCCTCAGTCAGCAAAGCTTTAAGTTGCCAAGGTTGGAGACCCCTGTTCTATAGCATCAAAGATATAAGGACTACTCTAGGCAATTGCCAGGCATCAGGACTGATTTGAACACACACACACACACACACACACACACACACACACACACACACACACACACACACAAATTCGAGAATACATCAACAGCAAATCATTTATGCTATTTAAAAGAATTCATTTTATTATATTAAATTAATTAACAAACTAAAAAGAGAAAAAGAGAAAATAAAGTTTGTAAAATTATTTTAAAAAATTTAAATGACCATAAATCTTTTCTACCATTCTTTTTGTTCAAAGGATACTAAATCACAAGCTGATAACCAACACATAGCATCAGATTTGTAACTTCAAAACGTGTGTTACTTCTCCTTTCAGTGTTACTTGGTAATTCTTTTCACCAGCATTCTATTCTCAAAAAATCCAATTCATAGCAAAAAAAAAAAAAATTTATCAAGAAGTCTTAATATATTCCACCTACTGGACAAATAGTAAAGAATACGTTCATCTTTCATACACATGACAGATCCAAACTCATATTAACACTTTTGTTGATCCAGAACATTTAAGCTTCTTATTCCAGAGATCACATTAAAGGCTAATTTTACTTTAATCAGCTTCCTGTAAAATAGGCTGCTGGTTTATAAGCTAATTTTTATTCCTCTAAATTCTTCAAATGGTGTGCTATTTTAAAAAAATCAAGAGCATCTGAACAGATTAGACTAGCTTGTAACTGTATGACATTAACAAAATGCCAAGAAGTTTTCTAAGGTATTTTAAATCAAACTTATTTTTCAAAATTCTGAAACAGTTTTGAAAATGGCTTCCTAGAACTTAATTGATCCAACATTTTATACAAAACTATGTTAGGAATGAGGGATGCGGTGGCTCAGGAGCTAGGATGTTGAACTTGTCGATCGAAAGGTTGGCAGCTCAGCGGTTCAAATCCCTAGTGCTGCCGTGTAACGGGATGAGTTCCCCTTACTTGTCCCAGCTTCTGCCAACCTAGCAGTTTCGAAAGCACATAAAAATGCAAGTAGAAAAAATAGAAACCACTTTTGGTGAGAAGATAACAGTGTTCCATGCGCCTTTGGCGTTGAGTCATGCCGGCTACATGACCATGGAGACGTCTTCGGACAGCGCTGGCTCTTTGGCTTTGAAACAGAGATGAGCACCGCCCCCTAGAGTCGACAATGACTAGCACCTTTACCTTATGTTAGGAGTATTCCATAATGCAAGCTTTAATATCCAAACAGATTCAAATTACATATGCAACCCAATATTTTCCAAATATATCCTGCAGCATTAAGTGCATAAATTGGAAGAAATCTTTAGAATAGAATTTATTGGCCAAGTGTGATTGGACACACAAGGAATTTGTCTTGGTGCATATGCTCTCACTGTACATAAAAGAAAAGATACGTTCATCAAGGTACAACATTTACAACACAAATTGTAATCTCAATAAAAGTAGTTTTATCTTTCCAAATTAATATCTTGGTTTGGTTTACTTATTGGAATTAAAAGGATACTTGATACTTGATCTTTTCCTATATTTTGCATTAAAATGGCCTCCTGGCTGAAAATTTTAATGCACTGAAAAAGCACTATGGACTACAACATTCTGTGTCTTTTATTCTCCAATCAAGATACTGTTTATTAGGATTTTACAATGTTTTTCAACAAACTCCCAAAGAAAAAAAAGCAAAGACAAAACCAAACCCAAAAAAATAACATTGAAAAAATGTGAATTAAAATAAAACCCAAAGGACAAAAATCTATTGCAACACTAATAGCTACTCCCCTTGCAAAGCAGGTCAAGAATTTATAAGCTTGTACATCTATTTGCAATGCAATTGACCTGTCCTACATTACATATGTGAAAGAAGAAATAGTTAACAAGTTAGGCAACAGTGAAGTTAAAATTCAAATTCAAATTGGAGTCTGACCTGTTACTGTCAGATGTGAAGAAGAAAGCATTTGGCTTGAAATATATAGAACTGCCAAAAAAAGATTGAAAAGATGAAACATAAGAAATTCTGACATAATGAATATAATGAAGAATGGACTGGATTTGCTTGGCAAGAGAAATGTTGTGCTGTCAAGGAATATTATTCAACAATGGATGTTACAGAGATATTAACAAAAGAGATTTATGAATTTTGGAAATGAGATGCAATTCTTGGGAAAGCTCCTAATTAAAAACCTAAGGAAATGTTTCATTATTAAGAACCAAAGAAGGGTTTTTAACCCTTGATTCAGAGATAATGTTCGGGCGATTTGTGGTAAATGAGAAACTGTATAGGCTGCCTATGAGTAAATTACAATAACAGTCTGTTAACAGAGTGCCTTGAATTTTAACTTCTACAAACTTTTTTTAAAACAATTATTTTGTTTCTATTTTATTGACAACCACTGTGTAGTACATAACATAGGAATATGAGAATATTAACTAGTCTTACATATTTTTTGTGTAATAATAAGGGATATAACTTACCTTTTAAAACTTACCCACTGAGAAGCGCACAATTTAAACAACTGATTCACACAATTAGCATCATCATCAGTACATTGGGAGATATAGAGGTCAACCTTTAACTTAAAAGTAATTTAAAATGTTGTTCAAAGTTCACATTATCACTTCATTCCTATCTTTTATTCTTGCCTATGTATGAATCATTTATGCATTATAAATGAAATCTGATTTACTACATATTAATATTTATTATATGTGACATTAAGCCCAAATTATAATGATAAATATTTCAATCTAAAATCAAATGTCAACACTAAACATTTTATTGTCTTGAATGAGGTTCAGTATATGTTTATAGCATGAAAATTTTTTAAAAAGTAGTAATTCTAACTCTTTTATATTGATGTAATTTATTCTCATAAAAGAGTTGAGATGATTTAAAGTATACAGTCTATGTGCTTAGTTTTGTTAATTGGATGGTTATGTTTAATTTGTTACAGCAATTAGCTTTGTTCATGTAAAATCTAATTAACATCATTTTCACATCATGGCAATAAATTATTAAGGAAAATGGTTGCCATAAATGATCTCACCGAGTCACTACATTTCCATCTAAATAAGTGAAGATATAGGTAGAAACTGATGAATGAATAGATTAACAGTAAAGTATTTGTCACAGAACAAGGGATACTTATCTACTCTCACCATATTTTGGATGGAAAGTAAAGCTACCTTTTATAAATGAATAATCGGTAACAGATTTACTTCATAGGAGTGTTCCGAGCTTAAAATTGACTGAGGCATTATAGAATGCTATCAGGCAAATAAATAAAAAGGGAAATCATTGCATTTTATGTAATATTTCCAGTCTTCATCAAAGCTCAAATAGAAATGTCAGTCCTTACTCTGAAAAGATATTCAAATCCACTCCCTACTTTCATCTGTATTAGGAACACCCAAAACAGGTTCTTTCACCTTGCCAGATGCCAGGTCTTCCCAATTCTAAAAAGTAAGATAATCCAATGTAGAGATTTGTTTATATATCTGTATCATTAACATATGTATTAACAGACCAACAGAGTTGGAAGAAATAATTTAAAAAAACGCCAATTGGTGGGCTCCACTTTTAGCATCTCTGTTTATATTTATAGATAAAATGTGTGCCAAGAGATTGTATGTATTCTTAATGCCAAGAGATTGGGAATTAGCAAATATTATACCAATTTATAAAAAGGATAATAGAAATTACCCAGGTAATTATAGACCCATTAGTCTTCTGAGTGTTATTAGTAAATTTTATGCCAAACACCTAAACTATAAACTTCAGGATTGGCTAATTTCAGGCCGGATAGTCAAAGACAAACAAGCCAGCTTTGTATGCCGAACACCTAAACTATAAACTTCAGGATTGGCTAATTTCAGGCGGGATAATCAAAGACAAACAAGCCAGCTTTAGAGAAGGAAGATCAATGGTGGATCATATCTTGGTACTTCACTATCTGGTTCAAAAATACATGTATAAAAAAAAGTCCTCTCTTTTTGTGGCTTTCCTTGATTTTAAGCAGGCCTTCGATTCAATATCCAGGAACACACTCTGGGAGAAATTAAAACACACTATTATCGATAAAGACCTCCTTTTCCTCATACAAAAATTGTATGCTAATTCTATCTTGAAAGTGAGGTGTAATCCTCAAGGGACTTTAACCCAGTAGTGGGCTTCAGCCAGTTCACACCACTTCAGGAGAACCAGTTGTTAACTTTCTGAGCAGTTTGGCAAACTGTTTGTTGGAAGAAGTCATAAGGGCAGAGAATCGGTTGTTAAATTACTTGAATCCCACCACTGCTTTAACCTACCCAGTAAGGGTACAAAAAGGGGTATGGCAGGGTTGCATCCTGTCCCCCTCCCTTTTTAACTTGTATATTAACCCCCTGATACAGAACCCTGATCTACATCCTTCTAACCTAGCACAATGCAAAATTCTGATTCTCCTATGTGCAGATGCTGCTGCTATTATTTCGCAAACTTCCATAGGACTGAAGAGAGCAATTACGGTAACACTTGGATATTGTAGATATTGACAGAATAAGTTGGTCCTTAACATTGATAAATCAAAAATTTTAGTTTTTTTAAGTTGATTTTAAATTTAATAACAGTAATCTAATATTGGAAGAAAAAAGAAGTACCTACAATAGGAGAATGGATATTGAAAGTTGCCAATTTGGCTGAGATGGCAAAAATTCAGCCTTTTTGAAAGACAATACGCAAGAAAGATATTTAAGTGAATGGAAAAAATGGATTGACTATATTCAAAACAGATATCAGACTAAGAGTTATCAGACTGTCTTTGAATGATTAGGATGCATTATTTTTTATTGTTTTTGGGGGAAGTTAGGAATTGATGAGAATTGAAGGAATATAATTTAGTTAGGAAGGAAAATTTTTTAGTATATGTTTGTTTTATTTTTACTATACCTTGTGTTTGTTCCGGGAAGTCGGGGGGGAGGGGGGTTTGGGAAGGGAGAGGGAGGGGGGAAACGGGGGAGGGGGGAAAGGGGGGTAAAAAATTTTGTAAAACTTTTTCAAAAAAAATTGTAGTTTTTGCTAAAAGACTTGTTACGTTGGGAGAATGAGGAGGCTGGAAACAGGCTACAGACAACAGCTCTTCATTCAGCAACTATGTACAATCCAGCAGCTAGCCTCTCTGACAGCTTATATAGGGAGCTGCCAGAGGACTCAGCCAATCATGATTGAGTAATCATGTTTGTTTTTAAGGAAAATGCTGTAGAAGTCCAGCAACTCCAGGAATGCCTTCAGCTCACTTTGATTCTTTGATGTGGGTGCCAATTGTATAGCTCGGATTTTACTTTTCATTGGGTGAATGTGCTCCCCGGTAATTCTATAACCCAAGAATTCTACCTCCCTGGCATTTTCTCCCTTTGATGTGGGGTCCTGTGGAGAGGAATTTTGAAAGCACTTCCTGTATCCAGGAGTACAGCTACTGCTCATTGCTAGCCGTTATCAGCATGTCATCAAAGAAGGGCACCACCCCAGGGATTTTTAATAAAAGATGCTCCATAATGCTCTGAAAAATTCCTGGGGCGACACTAACCCCGAACTGCAGGTGGTGACATTTAAACACCCCCTTATGTATTGCGATGGTTTGAGCCTCGGCAATAGCACCATTTACCAGCAGTTGCTGATACGTCTGCGTGAGGTCTAATTTTGCAAAGATGGTTCCGGGGCCTAGGGAATGCAATAAATGCATGGACAACTGGCACAGGATAGGCTGCTGAAGTGCCTTATTAATTGTGCACTTATAATCAGTGCATATGCGCACAGACCTGTCCCCTTTAATGGGGGTTACTATGGGAGTATCCCATTTGGCATGGTCGACAGGTTCAAGGATGCCTTGCTGTATAACTTGTCGAGTTCCAAGTCAATTTTTGGTCTTAGTGAAAATGGAACTCTCCGTGGTTTCATTCATATGGGGGCAATGCTAGGATCCAAGCTAAAAGATATAGGGGTGCCCACATATTTGCCGAGCTCTGTGCTAAACATGTCCTGGAACTCCCAAATCAGGTCGTCTGCAGTGGCACTGGTGACAGCATTGATTCCAGTAACCCCCAGTCCAAGGTTACTGAACCAGTCTAGTCCAAGCAGGTTTGCTTGGACTAGACCGTTAATGGACAGTCTTCCTTGGAACTTGTGGTATTTTATGTTGAATGCTCCGCAACCCAACACAGGAATCTGGTTCCCTTGGTAGTGGCTTAGTTTTAGTTGTTGCCAGGTCAGCTGCCGTTTCTGGAACCTCAGTACCGCCTTTTTCAATGCTTGCCATGATATGATGGTCACTGAGGACCCCTTGTCAATCTCCATCTCACATGGCAACCCCTCGATTTGTATTGTCATGCTTAGCTTCTTGTGAGATGGTATGCTGGCTTGGCCGATTTTTGTTTGGTTGGTGTCAGGAACTCTTTGGTGTCTCCAGCGGGACAGTCTCTGGGGTATCCTGGCGGCTGCTGGGCAGAAGTGTTGGGCAGACTCTAGCTAAGTGCCCTTTCTGTTCACACCTTCTGCAGATGGCAGCTCTGTATCAGCAGGAGCCTCAAGGGTGCTGACCCTGCAGCTGGCACATGATGGCTTTTTGTTGTCCTGCTCCAGGGCCCATTTCTATCAGTCTGATAGACCTCGTCCTCACTTTCTTTGGATTTGTTGTCCTGGTAGTCCCCCTTATGCACAGTGGATGTGCATTTCACCATCACTGGGGCTGTGGTGAGCTTCTGGAACAATTTGGTCACTCTGTTAGAGGACTTGGAGGCCCTTCCCTCATCCAAGGCAGCCTGCAGCCTGTCTTGGCAAGCAGACTTCATTGTAAATGGAGGTCTTGTATCCCACAGATAAGCTGGTCCAACAATATAACATTCAAGTCTCTGAATTCACAGTGGGCAGCAGCTTTTTACAGCAGTGCCATATTGATAGACTCACTGTTTTTCTGCATTTGATGCTGAAATTTGTAGCGACATGCTATCTTTGATGGGTCGGAAGCGTAGTGTGTCTTCAGTGCATTCTAAAGCAATTGCTATGGTATGGATTGTACTGGGATTGGTTCTGACAGGGATTCTGCCATGTTGAATACTTCGTGGCTGCAATGGCTGAGAAATAGTGCTCTTTTCCAGTTGTCCAACAACCCTAGAAGATCATTTTCTTCCATGAAACACTCGAACCGGGTCATGTAAGTGCCCCAATTTTCTTTCGCCGGATCAAAAATCATAGGCGGGTGAAACACAGACATCATTGCCACTCTTTTTCTGTTCAAATTTGGTGCACAAAATGGCTGCCATTCCACATCATCCATCTGACTGGATGTTCATTGTCAGCTGTTTTTGCTTTAGTTCTCTCCGTATCCCATTCTCATTGCCAGTGTTATGTTGGGAGAATGAGGAGACTGGAAACAGGCTACAGACAACAGCTCTTTATTCAGCAACTATGTACAATCCAGCAGCTAGCCTCTCTGACAGCTTGCCCTTATATAGGGAGCTGCCAGAGGGCTCAGCCAATCATGTTTGAGTATTCTTCCCACTCAAACAATGGACCAGATAGAAAACTATGCAAACTGTCAATATCTAAGAAGACTTAGCCAATACTCCTGGAAAAGAGAAGGACATAGTTTAGAACAGGATAAGATATTTAGATACTTTGGGGTGGTTTTTGACTCGCAAGGGACATGGAAGTCACACCTGCATTATACTTTGCAAGCAGCTATAGGTCCTTAAATGCAATTAAACATTTCTTTTACACAGGTGGAAATCAATTAATACCTGCTGCCTTAAAACTTTTCAAGGCCAAAACATTGGTGCAAATTCTATATGGGGCATAATCAAGAATCCTTGCAAAAAAAAGACTCGCTAGAAACATACAAACCAAATTTCTGCAAGCCATCCTAGCTGCACCCAAAGGAACTTCAAATGCCCAGTTAAGAATTGAGACGGGCATGCCTCAAATTCAGGTAAGAGCCTGGAAGATGATGATCATTCATTGGCTAAAACTGCATTTCTTTTCAGACAGACTGTCCCTGCTAATGTTGTTTTTTTTTTATTGAAAGAGTTTTTAAAAAAACAAAGACATTTCCCCCCCTTTTTCCCCCCTCCCTCCCAAAAACCCCCTTCCCCCCTCCCTCCCCCCCCCGGCTTCCCGGGTCAATCACAAGGTATTGTTATACATAAACCAAACATAGAATAAAATTTTCCCTTCCAATCCAATTAACCACATCCAAAGCTTTTCATCTCCCAACCCCCTCCCCATTACATAAAATAACTTTCTAATTATTCAAAGGCAATCTGATATTTCTTAATCTGATATCTATTTTGTAGATAATCAATCCATTTTTTCCATTCAATTAAATATCTTTCCTGCGTATTGTCTTTTAAAAAAGCTGAGATTTTAGCCATCTCAGCCAAATTAATGACTTTCAGTATCCATTCTTCTATTGTAGGTACCTCTTCTTTCTTCCTGTATTGGTTGCTTCCTTTGAATTTCTTCTTCCAAGTACCTACGCTGCCTTTGTTTATTATTCCTTTGCCTATTGTCCAAGTAAATCAATATCCCTCTAATAAAAACTTTATTCACCTCCCACACAGTTCCTATAGGTGTCCCTTTGTGCATATTAAAATCAAAAAATTCTTTCAACTGTTTCTTACAATAATTTACATTATCCTCATATCTAAACAGATTTTCATTCAACCTCCATGTTCTACCACCTTTTTTCCCTTGTAATAATTCCATCCATACTGGGCTATGGTCAGTTAAACACCTCGGAAATATCTTCATTTTCTTCACCCTAGAAAGCAAGTCATTAGAAATTAAAATAAAATCAATACGTGAGAAAGATTGGTGCCTATCGGAAAAAAAAGTAAAATCTCTCTCATCTGGATTCCGTAACCTCCATATATCTCTAAACTCAAAGTCTTCCATCATTTCAAAAAAGGATTTTGGTAGTTTTGCATGTATAGGTATCTTCTTGGAAGAGGTTCTCTTATCACTTCTTGTATCAATTACTCCATTCCAGTCTCCTAATAAAATAAACGAACTATAATCCCAGAGGATCAACCTCTCGTGTAACATTTTATAAAACTTTTCTTGTTGCTGATTAGGTGCATAAATACCTATCAGCAAAGTCTTTTTTGCATCTATCACCAGTTCAATAGCAATAAATCTTCCTTGAATATCTGCCTCAATTAACTTAGCTGGTATATCCTTCCTGATATATACAACAATTCCATGCTTCTTTTCCAAAGCTGATGCAACAAAATGTTTACCTAATTTTGAGTTAATTAAGTATTTTTGGTCTGATAATTTTATATGTGTCTCTTGCAGGCAAATCACATCATTTTTAAATTGTTTCAAGTAGTGAAATATTTTCCTTCTTTTCTGAGCTGAATTCAAGCCATTAACATTCCATGACAAAATTCTATTTGCCATTACTGGCCTCCTGAAGCTTTGAAGCAAACAACGGAAGATCCTCCTCCGGTATCTTCCATCTAGCTCCTCCCACAGCTTCCATACTGGGATCCTAACTTTTACTTGTCCCTGCTAATGTTGACTGATAACTTCCCCTCCCACTGGAAACAGGCAATAGACCACAACTGGGCTCGCATGGGCTCTCATCGTTATTCTTAATGTCCCTAGGCTTTGACCAAGCAAAGCAAGTAGTAATCAATAGAATGAATGACATGGAGTTCCAAGAAGAACTAAATAGGTTGGCTCTCCATAGTAGGGACAAAATCAAACAAGGTGTATGAGAATCGGCAAGGTATCTAAATGACCTGATCTTCCCAAAACAAAGAATAGCTTTCTTCAGAGCCAGATTTAACATTCTCCCCTCAGTGCTTCTCCAGGGCAGGTATAAGAGAACACCAATAGCAGAATGAGTATGTATATGTGGTAAAGGAGAAGTCGAAGATATCTCACATGTTTTATTGTACTGTGAGTTATACAGAGTTTATAGTAGTGGTGAAATTCAAATTTTTTTACTATCGGTTCTGTGGGTGTGGCTTGGTGGGCATGGTGGGGTTTGGTGGGCATGGCAGGGGAAAGATACTGCAAAATCTCCATTCCCACCCCACTCTGGGACAAACCAGAGGTGGTATTTGCCGGTTCTCCAAACTACTCAAAATTTCCACTACCAGTTCTTCAGAACCTGCCAGAACCTGCTGGATTTCACTCCTGGTTTATAGGTCAGTATATATTCTTCTCTTATTAGAGGGAGTGCCAGGGAGGGCAGACAATTTTTATGTAGGCTTTTTCCTCCAGGACTCAAACCCGGCTATCATGCGTGCAGTGGCAAAATTCTGTGTTGCTGCAATGTCCACAAGAAAAAAAATTGGTTACAGAATTATAGCTGTCAACTTGTGCCAATTTTTTGGAGATATCTCTAACAATTTTTGGAAAATTATATTTACTCACAAACTTATCGGCACTCCACTCACATAAACCAGGGAGTGACCCTAACTGTTTGAGAACATGCATTTTCTTAATAGGGATGTTATTATCCACTTTTAATGTCAGTACTATTTTTTATATATTGTAAACAGTGATCTCTATTGCTGGTCTATGACCGTAATAAAGTTCTGTTCTGTTCTGTTCTGTTCTGTTGTATTCTATTCTGTTGGAAGAGATCTTGGAGGTTTTCTAGTCCAACCTCCTGTTCAAGCAGGAGACCCTATACCATTCAAGTGGTTGTCTATTCTCTTAAAAACCTACAGTGATGGATCACCCTCAACTTCTCAAGGCAAGCCAAATTGTTGCAACTGTCAGGAAATTGCTCTTTATGTCTAGGTTGGTTTTCTCCTTGATTAGTTTCACTCTATTGCTTCTTGTTCTGCCTTCAGGTGTTTTGGAGATTAGGTCAACCCCTTTTTCTTTGTGGCAGCCCCTCAAATATTAGAACACTGCTGCCACGTGACCCCTAGACTTTCTTTTCATTAAACTAGACATACCCAATTTCTTCAACCATTCTTCATATGTTTTAGCCTCCAAGCCCCTAATCATCTTTGTTGGTCTTCTCTTTCTGGAGTCTCAACATCTTTTTTATATCATGGCAACCAAAACTGGATACAATATTTCAAGTGTAGTATTCCATTATTAACATAACATAAATGTGTGGATTGTTGAAACAGCTATTGCAGTATATTGACACACTACAGTTTGAATCAATGATTTGCTTCTTCCAGATTTATCTACATTTGTCTCTGAAACTCCTTTTACTTGTATTTATTGTCTCAATCATGCTTTTCTTTTCTTCCTGCAGACAGTTATTACTATATTATCAACCCTTTCTTTCTTTCTTTTTTCTTTTTTCTTCCTTCCTTCCTTCCTTCCTTCCTTCCTTCCTTCTTTCTTTCTTTCTTTCTTTCTTCCATTGTTAGTCATCACTTGAAATTAGATATAGCAGCAGACTGGGACATCTAATAAGGCCACATTTTTCTTCGAAGAGAAATAATTGGTATTTAAGCATGACCTCTATTCTCCTTTAATACTTTTTAGTTGTATAGCAATTTAGCAGCTACACACCTTATTTCTGACTGAATAATACTTCCCATTTTCAGTTTTTGAAAATATTTAATTTAAAAATAAATTTGTACTTATCAATCTTAGTTCAGTTCAATTTTGATCCAGCCTGCATTAAAATGGCAGCACCAGGCTCTAGCTTTGAAAATTGGCTCCGGTTGGAGGGAGCAATCTTTACCATTAATTATTGAGATTTTTTTTTTTACATATGGAGATTTTTATTTATTTATTTCTCCCAACGCATCGAATACGTGTACATGTTTTTCTTAATGTCATTTTTTTTGTTATATATAAAAAAGTTGAATCTTAGAAATTATGTATAAAAATGTCTGATACAGGTCTTTATTTTAAAATGACATTGTTTATCAGCAACTTTCAATAGTGTGCACTCTTGTTTAAACAATTTTTGTGGGTTTTTTTTTGAGAAAACCTGATTAAACATCTGTTGATGCTGAGTCTTTGGAAGCTGAACATGCCAGTATATTCCCAACAGATACTAGAACATACCTCTTTTGCATTCCTGTGTGTAGGTCTGGTACTGGCAGCCATGAATAACAAAGATGCACCAAAAACAACAGATTGATGCTTTAACCAACAATCCTTTCCATTTATTGTGTGGGCTGTGGCTAATATTTTTGCATTTTGCATTCTTTGTTATGGTAGCAAAACAAAGGAAACATACTTTGCTACTTGGTGCATATAAAAGGACTAAAACAAAACAAAGAACAAAGGGAAAGAAAAAAAACACACAAGCACAATAATTCCCAATACACTCAAGTGTGGAAACAGTGACAGGTTGTGCTTTGCATCCTTCAGTCACTGAACAGTCTAATTTCCAGGATGTCATGCATTTCCATGGCAGGCTGAACATTTTCCTTCACAAGCTGGCAAAGATCTGTTGAAGAAAACAGAAGGTGACCTGGATTTTTTTTTCAGGCTGACCCTGCATTGATGAAGCCAGAATGAAGGAGCGAATTTCTCACCCAGTGAATACAGAATGACTGATTGCAAGCATGTGGAGTGTTTATGATTAATCCTATTAAATCTAGAGCCAGTGACAGCATTCAACTGTCACATCTTTGTACTTTCAGGGACAAGCAAAACGACATTGTCAAAGTGGCCCTTAACACTTCCCAAACTTTCTGTTTCCTCTTTTCTGTATGTGGCTGAATATTATTCTTTGTGGGTGGATATTGACAGTTATAAGGCCATTTTAAAAAATTTCTTCTTTTACTTAATAACAGAAAATCAACCTCTTGCCATTGTTTTCACTTTCCTCTGGGCTTTTTTGTATGTCTGTAATTGTTTATACTAAACCTTCTTGACATTATAATTGGCACATAAATCAGTAAAAATATTGGGAGTTCTGCTAGTACTCATGTACTAGTTATCTCCTGATTGGATTACTGTAATGTGCTCTGCATGTGCTTGTCCTTGAAGAGTATCTGTAAACTTCAACTAGCACTTAATGCAATGACATGTAATGTGTGATCCCTCAAAATCTGGTTATCCCTCAGATTTGAGGTACTTAGGGGACCAGCAGAGATGAAATGCTACTGGTTCGGGCCAGTTCACCTGAACCGGTAGTAAAAAATGCTTTTAAAAAGAAAAAATGCTTTTAAAAAGAAAAAAAAAGGTTCCAACGATCACGTGGCACAGCTGATCATTGGAACTTTTAAAAAACTTTTTTTAATTAAAAAATGCTTTAAAAAGTTTTTAAAAGTTGGTCATGCCCACCCAGTCATATGACCCACCACCACCACCAAGCCATGCCCATCAAGGCACGCCCACAGGACTAGTAGGGAAAAAAATTGAATTTCATCACTGGGGACCAGTGGTATTATTCCATTGTTGTTGACATTTGCTACTGACTCAGCCTTGTGAGAGGATTTTCTAAACAACTTTTAAATAAAAATTGTATTTTATATTTTAATTTTTTATCATCTTGTTGTGCATCACCTGAATTCACTTCTTCATGAGAAAGATGAAATTTGACAAATAAGTAAATAGGAGTGAAAGCTAAAAACAGACCCACTATTACAAATGCAATTGATAAAACACAGAATTGCTAAAGAGAACTCCCCAAAATAAACTTGTATGAGACTGCTCATCTTTTACGGACTTTGACAGAGACATTAAGTCTGACCTTTGTTGTGCTTAAAAGCTTTGGTTTGTATCTCTAACTACAAGGCTAAAACGAAGGAGGGAGGGAGATAAATGCAAACTTCCAGTTTCCAAGCACAGGATATTAAGTTTCTGAGTAGGGGAGCAGACATGGCATCTTTCTGGTCTAGCACTGCCTGTAGAGGCTTTACCCCTTCCTAAGTTATAAGTTCCAGTCAACATGAGAATACAATAATTACAATATGTCATAATGCTGTTTGAATATTTAATTCTACTTTTGCTCAAAATTTCAATAAGATTTACCTATTTATGGCAACTAGTATAAGGCAAATACGGCATCCAACTCTTTGTAAATAGCAAAGCAAATAAAAGTTACTTGAGTCTACAAGCCAGAAAGTAGGAAGAACTAAGAGTTTCTGTTAATGAAAATCTAATTTTTTACATATAATGTTCAGTTGCAAAACTGTTGATATTTGTTGTGGGAAAATCTCCAGTTTTCCTCTAGTTTAAATTGAATGGCCCAGAACCAGAAAAAAAATAATTAACCTCTCCAATTTTTTTAAAAAAAGAATACATGATTGGGAAGTTGGACTGGGCTCATATCTGGCTCTAATTCCTAGGGTACAAACTGCCTGAATTTAGGAGGCGTGGCCAGCGTCATGACGAAATGGACATGTACCTGGAGAGATCCGGGGTGAGTGCCGATAATCCCCTCGAAATGGGACCACCAAATTCAGACCATAGCTGCTCTGCAGGGGCAGCGAAGAATGAGGAAGCTGCTGGAGCGGACAAGGAAGTTGCAAATTCCCTGCAGCTCCGGCTTTTTTTCCTCGACCCAGCGAGGAGGACCGCAGCCATCACCAGCTGCTTGAAGTTGGGGCAGCCACAAGAACGGGCAGGAGGATAAAGTATAAGTACTGAATAAGATACTGAAGCTGGGTGAATTAATACCAGCTCACGAAGAGGCATTTAAGGCAATTTTGCCAATAAGCATTTTAAGAAAAACTGAGAAACAGCGGCTAATTGAAACAGGAAATGAAAAGGGAAGGAAATAATTAAAGATACTTAAACCTGACAAAAGAGGGCTTGGAACCTATCTCTAGAGCCCTAATTGAATAGAAATAATAGAGAAACTATGACTTTCAATTAAAATTGACTTTAGAGAATTTTAGAAGTTTTTGTTGATTATTTAAATAACTACAATCAAGAAGGGAAAAAAGTGGAACTAATCAGGATTTTAAAAAAAGGGTTTTAATTGAGTTTTTCCCAACTCTTCTACTCTTCAAAAATTTGGATTTCAAGGATTGTAATGTAACTATCTATGGGACTGAAAAGAAGCAATAAATTGAAACAAAGGAAATGTGGCTCCAAAATTGGATACCTTGATAATTGTGGATTGTAACTGCAAGGTAAAGACTGACACCTAAAGGCAGAAGAAGAAATGCAGGTGGGAAATGTCTTCGTGATTTCAGGACAATTTCAAAGGAAGATTTTTGTAACTAGAGGGATGACCTTTAAGATTGATAATATTAAAGAATAAAACAGAAAACAATACTAAAGACTGACCTAAAGGCAGAAGAAGAAATACAGGAGGGGAATGTCTTTGTGATTTCAGGACATTCCAAAGAAATACTTTGGTATCCAGATGGCTGACCTTTAAGACTTGCAACATCAAAGAATAAAGTTGAAAACAATGGGTAATAAGGGAAATAGATAATGTGCCATTTAAGTAAGAGCTTTTCCAGCAACAATAGAGAAGAATATGGATAGCAAGACATACCAATGTAAAATTAAAACTTGTATTAAAGATTAGAGGATTATAAAAATGTTGAAGAGAGGAGGAACAAGGCAAACAAGGAATTTAATAAGTTAAGAAAATATACAGCTTTTGAGCACATCTAGTGAAATTGAAATATTTGGAGACAAAACTTCCAAGAGAATATTTGAATATGAGTACTATGTGAGAAACGGGATAATGTTTGTTCCTTTTTATTTTGCTCTTTTTATTTATTTTATTATTTTAATGTTTTTTACTTGGAATGGGATTTTGAAATAAATAAGTGATGAGAGACCTTTTAATTAAGGTGAGATTTAAGATAGGAGAGATTTTTACCTTGTTTTTATTTTATTTTTTTGTTATTGGTCTTTGATAGATATTAGGGATAATTATGTTATATTTTGTTTAATGAAGAAGGGAGGGGCAAGAAAAGGGACAAAAAATGTGGGAACTAGATTCGATCAAATACTTTTCAGGATAAAGGGATGGAATAGATGTTTTGATAGAAAAGGGCGATAATAAAATTTGAAGAGGGGAAAGGAAAACATTGGATAAACGATACAATGATGGGGTGAAATTTGAAATATGTTTAATTATGTACCCAACTGATATCTTGTTCAACAAAGATTTGTATGTGGTTTGGTTTTTTAAAAAAACTTTTTTCAAAAAAAACCAAAAACCTGCCTGAATTTTGTTCCCTCAGTTTTGCCTTTAGAAAAATGACTAAGACATTTTGTAGAACTGTTTTATCTTGGCAGCTGCTCCAATAAACCACTTGTTCGAATTCTCAGTTCCTTTGTAAGGGGGAATTAAAAAACAACTTTGTTTTAAGCCACTGTATCTTTTATAGAATAAACCCCCAAAAAATCCTTTAAATAAATAATTGGCAAAGAGAAAGTAGGAAAACTGAAACTGGAATGTCACTGGTATGAGGTGCTTTGTCTGTCAGGATAATTTAGGATGAAAAAAACGAAGAATAAGTATTGGGGAGTGTTATTCCATCACAGTTTGTATGTTCCTGTTTCAAAGAGATTATTAATAACTGCTTCTCATGAAAGAAAATTTTATTTGTAACTGGAAGCCAAACTAGGAAGTGTCTATTGGGGAACAGGTGATTTAAAAAAATAATGGAAGAATACACGCAATAATTGTAGGTGGAAAAGGTAGAAAGCTCAAATACAGCACACAGAAAGACTTCAAAAATTTTAATCATGTTTCTTTGTGACATTTCTCCTTGTTTAATGTCCAATATAATCCTGAGTAACTAGGAGATCGTGTTTTACAGTATGCCTTGAATTAACTCAATTTCTAATGAGACCTCATTACTTTCAGGCATCTTGGAAATATTAGTTCAAATTGAGCTATCATTTATTTATTTATTTATTTACTTATTTTATTTTTCGTATTTTTATACCGCCCTATCTCCCTAGGGACTCAGGCAGATAAAAAATACATATAAATACAAAATAAAACATCAATTAAAAAACGTATTCCAAATAGCCGAATAATTAAAAATAACAGTATACATAATAAAACCCATTAAAACCAGTAAAATCTAAAATCTAGTCCAGTCCTGCGCAGATGAATAGATGAGTTTTAAGCTCGCGGCGAAAGGTTCGGAGGTCCGGAAGTTGACGAAGTCCTGGGGGAAGCTCGTTCCAAAGGGTGGGAGCCCCCACAGAGAAGGCCCTTCCCCTGGGTGTTGCCAGACGGCACTGCCTAGCCGACGGCACCCTGAGGAGTCCCTCTCTGTGAGAGCGCACGGGTCGGTGAGAGGTATTCGGTAGCAGCAGCCAGTCCCATAAATCATCATCCTAGTGTTGCTTAAGCACTCCACCATCACTGAATCCTATTTTAAAAGATAAGACTAGCAATAGCATTTTAGACTTATGCATCACCCCATAATGCTCTACAGCACCCTGTTTTTGTTCTTGCCTGGCATCCTAGTTGTTGATGAGTATTCAACTTTTCTCGCAGACAAAATCTTTGTGCTTCTATCCATCCTCTGCATAATAATAATTTATTTATTTATTTATTTATTTATTTTGTCACAACATCATACAAAAAGATTATATAGTATATACACATATAAACATATATAGGAAGAAGAAAAGAAAAACAATAGGACAGGATGCTATCTAGTATAAATTCTAAATTTTCAATTGTGTTTGGCAAAGAGATCCAGATCTGCTTTAATTTTTTGGTAAGTTCCTTTATTTGTTCCCATCACAAATGCTTCTGGATATGTTTCGTATTGAGTAGTTAAGTGTACAATCACTTTTAAAGGTAGCATTCAGTCTTCCACTATAATGTAAATAGTGTGATCTTCTTTAAGAGACAAGCATTTTGCTTCTTTGCCTTTCCTTTTGATTCATTTGATTGTGCAACCAAATAGCTCTCTTTTCAATGCTGTACTAAATGTTCATTCTAGGATTTATAACACTGAAACTGTTTATATGTTCACAGACTGAAACTAAGGAGTTTTCCACAATGGAAACACCTCTCCAATTCTCTAATATTTGAATGTGAGTTCTGCAACTTGTTTATTGGTTTCTGCGGAATAACCTTTTATTTGATGCTAAATAATGTTGACAACATTACCATCTGTATAGTTTGTTTTGAGTCACAGTCATTTCTTTTAGATGGTAACATCCACAACTATACAAATCTGTCCTGTGACATATCCTCAAGAATATTATCAAAAGTGAAATGTTCCATCAGTTTTTTTAAATCAACAATATATCAGTTTCACTGTCTTTCTTCCTTCAGGTATGGAATTTATTTATTTATTTATTTATTTATTTAATCATATTTATATACCGCCCTATCTCCCAAGGGACTCAGGGCGGTTTACAGGCACTAAAAACAGATAAATACAATATAAATACAATATAAAACATTTAAAAAACTTATTCTAAAGCCCGTCCAATTAAAAATAGAAATAAAACCCAATTTAAAACCCAAAATTTAAAATCTAGCTCAGTCCTGCACAATTAAATAAGTATGTTTTAAGCCCGCGGCGGAAGGTCCGAGGTCCGAAGCTGGCGAAGTCCGGGGGTAGATCGTTCCAGAGGGTGGGAGCCCCACAGAGAAGGCCCTTCCTGGGCATCGCCAGGCGACATTGCCTCGCTGGACGGCACCCTGAGGAGACCTCTCTGTGAGGCAGCGGGACGGTGGGAGGTATTCGGTCGCAGTAGGCGGTCCCG
The DNA here is from genome assembly GCF_028640845.1 of Ahaetulla prasina. NCBI lineage: Eukaryota > Metazoa > Chordata > Lepidosauria > Squamata > Colubridae > Ahaetulla > Ahaetulla prasina. The sequence goes on along the minus strand of NC_080546.1, from coordinate 71,190,089 downwards.
TAAATAACCCGGCCCAATGCCATGGGCGCTTTAAAGGTGGTCACCAAAACCTTGAAGCGCACCGAAGGCCACAGGAAGCCAGTGCAGTCTGCGCAGGATAGGTGTCATATGGGAGCCACGAGGGCTCCATCTATCACCAGCGCAGCTGCATTCTGGACTAACTGTAGCCTCCGGATGCCCTCAAGGGAGCCCCATGTAGAGCATTGCAGTAATCCAGGCGAGACGTCACGAGTGCGTGAGTAACCGTGGATAGGGCATCCCGGTCCAGAAAGGCGCAACTGGCGTACCAGGCGAACCTGGTGACGCTCTCCTGGAGGCGGCCGTCAAATGCTCTTCTAGAGACAGCCATTCATCAGGAGGGCGCCTAAGTTGCGGACCCTCTCCATCGGGGCCAATGACTCGCCACCGATGTTCAGCCGCGGATTTAGCTGACTGTGCCGGGATGCGGCATCCACAGCCACTCTGTCTTGGCGGGATTGAGCTTGAGCCTGTTTCTCCCCATCCAGACCCGTCGGCCTCCAGACACCGGGACAGCACTTGATAGCCGTTGGGGTGGTTCGGTGTGTGAAAAGTACAGCTGAGTATCATCCGCATACAGCTGATACTTCACACGAAACCACTGATGATCTCACCCAGCGGTTTCATGTAGATGTTAAACAGAAGGCGAGAGAATCGACCCCTGCGGCACCACAAGTGAGGCGCCTCGGGGCGACCTCTGCCCCTGTCAACACCGACTGTGACCAGTCGGAGAGATAGGAGGAGAACCACCGTCGGTGCCTCCCAATCCCAATCCCCAACGGCGCAGCAGGATACCATGGTCGATGGTATCGAAAGCCGCTGAGAGGTCTAATAGGACCAGGGCAGAGGAACAACCCCTATCCTGGCCCTCCAGAGATCATCTACCAACGCGACCAAAGCCGTCTCCGTGCTGTAACCGGGTCGGAAACCGGACTGGAGCAGGTCTAGATAGACAGTTTCATCCAGGTGCAAGGGAAGCTGATATGCCACCATACTCTCTACAACCTTACGCAGCGAAGGTTGGAGACAGACGATAATTACCTAAAACAGCGGGTCAGGAAGGCTTCTTGAGGAGGGCCTCACCACCGCCTCTTTCAAGGCGGCGGAAGACACCCTCCACCAAAGAAGCGATCGTAATCGCCTGGAGCCAGCCTCGTGTCACCTCCGGTGGCCAGCACCAGCCAGGAGGGCACGGGTCCAGTAAACACGTGGTGGCATTCAACCTACCCAGCAACCTGTCCATGTCCTCGGAGCCACAGGGTCAAACTCATCCCAAATAATGTCGCCAAGACCACCCTCAGCGTCTCACCCGCATCACGCAATCTTGGTCCAGACCATCCCGAAGCTGAGCGATTTTATCGTATAGATAACCGTTAAACTCCTCAGCCCGTCCCTGCAGCGGGTCATCCCGCTCCCCTGATGAAGGAGGAGCGAGTCACCAAACAGGGCGGCTGGGCGGTTATCTGCCGATGCAATGAGGAGGAGGCGTAGCTCGCCTGCTTCCCTCAATGCCACTAGGTAAGTCCTAGTATAGGACTTCACTAGTGTCGATCAGCTTCTGAGCGGCTAGACCTCCAGGAACTCTCTAGGCGTCTTCTCCGGCGCTTCATCCCCTCAGCTCCTCGGAGAACCAAGGAGCCGGTTGGGCCCTGCGCCGGGTCAGAGGCCGCAAAGGCACGACTCGGTCTAAGGCCCCCGCCGCGGCCCGTTCCCAGGCCGCAACAAGTTCCTCGGCCGAGCCGTGAGCCAGACCCTCAGGAAAAGGCCCAAGCTCCGTCCGGAACCCATCCGGGTCCATCAGGCGCCTGGGACGGAACCAACGAATCGGCTCCGTCTCCCTGCGGTGGTGAATGGCGGTCAGAAAGTCCAGGCGAAGAAGAGAGTGATCTGACCATGACAAAGGTTCAATGACTATTTCCTTTAAGTCCAGATCTCTCAACCACTGACCAGAGAGAAAAATCAGGTCCAGAGTGCCACCCCCAATGTGAGTAGGGCCATCAATTACCTGGGTCAGGTCCAAGGCCGTCATGGAAGCCGTGAACTCCCGAGCCGCTGTCGATGACGGGCCGGAAGATGGCAAGTTAAAGTCCCCCATGACTAAAAGTCTGGGGGTCTCAACTGCCACCCCGGCCAGCACCTCCAGGAGCTCCAGGAGCTCGGGCAGGGCAGCTGTCACGTAGCAAGGAGCCAGGTACGCGATCAGCAAACCCATCTGACACCTATGACCCCATCTCACAATTCACACAATTCACAAAATTGAATCACTCAGCTATTACACTTGGTTGGAATCTATAATATTCAAACAGAATCTTTTGCAACTCTGAAAAACTTTTGTTTCTTGGCTTTTATGGCAGCCACAGATCAAATCAGGGCTGCAAAAATTTGGATAATTGCTTGAAGACATTAAAGAGATTTTTAAAATCTTTAAAAACTATGTATTTCCATATCTATTTTGTCATCTAATGTTTGCTGTCCAGATCTGGTAGTCCTAACAAATCAAGAGAACACATGACTTACAATACACAATAAGGACAATTGTTTGTTCTCACTTGTAATTTCAGCTTGGATACTCAGTCACTCTACCTAGGAGGGTGAAGGTTAGTTCTCCAAGCTTGTGGGTTGGTTTCTGAATGTTTTGTTTACCAGGCTAGATCAGGGGTTTCCAACCTTGGAAACTTTAAGACTTGTGGACTTCAACTCCCAGGATTCCTCAACCAGCTTTGCTGGGAGTTGAAGTCCACAAGTCTTAAAGTTGCCACGGTTGGAGACCCTTGGGCTAGGTAACATCTTCATTGGAGTTTAGGGAATGTCAGTGTCAGTGTTCTCCTGACCCATCACAAGACCCTGACTTGACACACCCACACCTGACCCATTACAAGACCTATTGACCACGTGAAGCCCTTATAAATAGAAGAACACTGACACTAACATCTACTAGCATAGGAGCTGATGAAATTATTAAATGCTCATAGAATAGAATAGAATAGAATAGAATAGAATAGAATAGAATAGAATAGAATAGAATAGAATAGAATAGAATAGAATAGAATTTTTTATTGGCCAAGTGTGATTGGACACACAAGGAATTTGTCTTGGTGCATATGCTCTCAGTGTACATAAAAGAAAAAATACATTCATCAAGGTACAACATTTACAACACAGATGATGGTCAATATATCAATATAAATCATAAGGATTGCCAGCAACAGTCATAAGTAGAAAGAGATTGGTGATGGGAACGATGAGAAGATTAATAGTAGTGCAGATTTAGTAAATAGTTTGACAGTGTTGAAGGAATTATTTCTTTAGCAGAGTGATGGCCTTCAGGAAAAAACTGTTCTTGTGTCTAGTTGTTCTGGTGTGCAGTGCTCTATAGCATCGTTTTGAGGGTAGGAGTTGAAACAGTTTATGTCCAGGATGTAAATATTTTCATGGCCCTCTTCTTGATTCGTGCAATATACAGGTCCTCAATGGAAGGCAGGTTGGTAGCAATTGTTTTTTCTGCAGTTCTAATTATCCTCTGAAGTCTGTTCTTTCTTGTTGGGTTGCAGAACTGAATCAGACAGTTATAGAGGTACAAATGACAGACTCAATAATTCCTTTGTAGAACTGAATCAGCAGCTCCTTGGGCAGTTTGAGCTTACTGAGTTGGCGCAGAAAGAACATTCTTTGTTGTCCTTTTTTAATGATGTTTTTGATATTAGCTGATAGAAATTTAAAGGTTTCTACTGTTTCTACTGTGTTGTCTAGTATTGTGAGAGGTGGAAGTATGGGAGGGTTTGTCCTAAAGTCTACCACCATTTCTACAGTTTTGAGTGTGTTCAGTTCCAGATTGTTTTGGTTGCACCACAAGGCTAGTCGTTTGACCTCTCGTCTATATGCTGATTCGTCATTATCTCGAATGAGACCAATCACTGTTGTGTCATCTGTGAACTTCAGTAGCTTAACAGATGGATCGTTGGAGATGCAGTTATTGGTATACAGAGAGAAGAGAAGTGGGGAGAGCACACAGCCTTGGGGGGGCCCGTGCTAATTGTACAGGTATTTGATGTGATCTTGCTTAGCTTCACCTGCTGCTTCCTGTTTGTTAGGAAGCTTGTGATCCACTTACAAGTCTGTTCCGGTACCTGTAGCTGGTTTAGCTTAGTTAGAAGAATGTCTGGAATGATGGTATTGAATGCTGAACTAAAGTCTACTGTTAGATTCGGGCAATAAAGAGGCAGGAGACCAGGATAGTGACAACAGCTCTTTACTATATGGTGAACCCAGCAACCAGTGCTGGGAAAAACCTCTCTTATATACAGTTTAACCGGGGGCTTTAACCAATCAGCAATGTGCTATTTTCCCGCCAAAACTTTTAAAGATACATTACACTCCTTCCCTCCCAGAAAACACTTTACCACTATTTACATGAAATTAACATATTATTTGTCAACGTAGTCACGCAAGTAGACTGGGCGTCTCCTGACTCTTTCGGACCTGAGCAATGCATTTTCTGGGAGTGAGTCGAGCTGACCGGAGGGACTGTTCGTTCCTCTCAGCTCCTCCTCTAGGCCATCCGGCCCTGGATTATTGGCAGAGTCGTCCCTGCTGTTTTCAGGAGGAACCGGTTGGCGTCGCTGGACTTCTTGGAACTCAGATAAGTCCGCGTTTGCCCGGGTTTGAGTCAGCTGTGGTTCATACATTGAATAGTCAGGGCCTGTTTTCTGATTCTGATTTATGCGCGTTTCTTATTTGATCTATGTGGCGTTTCCATACCCTGCCATCCTCTATCTCTACTAGATATGATTTTGGTCCTGTTATTTCTAGGATTTTCCTGCTAACCAGGTCGGGCCCTCGCTGTAGTTGTGTGCCCACACTAGGTCGCCTATTGCCATCCTCTTGTTTTACCGTGTGCCCCTTTGTAACCGTCTGGTGTAGTTTGGGTTTAAACGGTCTAGTGGGCACCTAAGCTTCCGACCCATTAATAGCTCGGCGGGCTGCGCCAGTTGTTACACAGGGGTTCTGTGTTGGACTGCTAGATATGTATCAATTTTGTTTGCCAATCGCCTGGCTTGATTCTGGACAATGCTTCTTTGCGCTCGACGAAGCGTTCTGCAAGGCCGTTCGTCGCAGGGTGGAAAGGCGCCGAGAGGACATGCCGGATGCCCTCCTCTGCCAAGTACCCTTCAAACCGGGTTGCCGTGAATTGCGGGCCGTTATCGGAGACTAACGTGTCGGGCAACCCGTGGGTCACAAATAGGTGCCGTAGGACTGAAATCACGGCCTCGGCTGTCATGGATCTCATGAGAATGATTTCCAGCCATTTGGAGTAGGCATCGACTACTACCAGAAAGGTTTGGCCGTGGAAGGGCCGGCAAAATCGATATGGATCCTAGACCAGGGCCCTGGGGTCTCTCCCATTCCCGAATCGGGGCCGTTGGGGTAGCGGTCTGGACTCCTGGCAGGCCTGGCATTTCCCTACCCTTTCAGCAATTTCCGAGTCCATTAAGGGCCACCACACATAGCTTCTCGCTAGACCCTTCATCCACGATCCCTGGGTGACCTTCGTGAAGGAGATCCAATACCTTTTCCTCAATTTCTGGGGTTTCTTTTCCCACAAGGACACAAAACTTGCCTCTCTAGCCTATGTTCAGGATGGAATCCACTCTCCGAAAAACAAAAATTTTTCTCCAGTAAAAAATAGGGGAAAATATCAATAACTTGGTAATAGAAAGCCCTACGATCTGAGTTTTTTTAAAAAAACAACTTTAAAAATCCAACCAAAACCAAGTATAAGGATTAATTCTTTCCTTATTAACCTACTAGTGCTAGAAAAAAATAAGGCACTTTCAAAATTTAGTTTTGAAATAATGAAGCCTAGTAAAAAAAGTATTGTCACAACTACATAGGATAAAAGCTTCAACATTCAGAAAATCTGTGCTTATGGATAGAGAAACCATGGGTCTAAAACTATAAGAATCATAACAATCTGAGAACATCCCTGTTTAAAAGTTAAAGAGCAGGAGTCCCAGTTATGGAGATCAACCAGTTTATGAAACTTGATTTTTATTTTCCAGTCTGCTGCTAACATAATACAGTTTATGGTCTCTGATAAAATAATAATAATTCTATAAATAAGAATCACTGTTTTGCATGTCTAGAATATTTTAAATATTATTTTTAGTTGTCACAGAAACTGTAGTACAATAGAAACCTTTACAGCTTTATTTAATGTTTCTTAGGAACATATAGATTTTAAAGCTCAGTATTACAGAATGCTTTAAAATAATATTATAAACTGGACTACAACCTAGCTGAAAATCTTAGCATGTCTGATATTTTATGATACTGTGAAAAAGTTATATAAAAGTTTAGGTGAAAGGAGAAAATGCATTCCTTACTCGGTAATATCTAGCAATCATAATCTGAACCATCTTGAAAAAGTACTATTTTATAATAGCCATTACATTTAAACAAGAGACAAACATTGTATTTTATTTAGATTCAGTATGGTATTAAACCTATAGAATTTGAAATACATAACACATCTAAAATATATGGCAGGATAAAGGAAAAAAAATCCCATTCAAACTATGATCTATTGCATCTAATGTAATAGAGGCAGGCAGGCAAGAGAGAGGTAGGAAAGGAATGTATTTTGCTTCAAGATTGTACTGAAATTTAAATGTATATAGTAAACACAATTTTATCTCACATATCTGTTTTAAAAAAGCACCATTCAAAGCAGCTAAAACTGAAGGAAAAAGAACAAAATTTAAATTTTTTTGGGAGGGGGTCATTATGAAGGGTTATGAGTTGTGGCACAGTGGTTAGAATGAAATACTGCAAGCTACTTCTGCTGACTGCCAATTGCTAGCAGTTTGGCAGTTCGAGTCTCACCAGCTCAAGATTGACTCAGCCTTCCATCTTTCTGAGGTCTGTAAAATGAGGACTCAGATTGTTGGGGACAATATGCTGACTCTATAAACCGCTTAGAGAGGACTGTAAAGTACTGTGAAGCAGTGTATAAGTCCAAGTGTTATTGCTATTACTATTAATCTCTGGCTAACAGGTTGACAATTAAGAAATATGTATGTATAAAAAGTAGCTAACTGAAATAGAACAGTACATTTGCTCTATCATAACTGATCTGCAATCCAGATGAGGAGGTAGAGTTAGGTTTCTTTGTATCTCTTTGCTGCCATCTAGCAGTCAGCTCAATTTCGAATCTCAGGTTTTCCAGAATTTTTTTTTTTTCAGGCAAGAAGCAAAACAAATCTTAGAATGAATTTGGAAGAAAAAGTTGTTGAAACTACTTCAATGTTATAATCTCTGGTTAGACTTTAGTATGTGAAATTCTCTGTTACGTTTATGTTTATGATCCTTGAGCAAATGAGACCTTTTCCAATTTCCAAGCTCAATTCCCATTTACATAGTAAAGAATTTTTTATTTCAGTTCTAAAATACCTTTCTTAGACATTGACACAAAGAATAGGACCTGCCTTATCTTGAAGAGTTAATTGAAGAAAAGCACTATCATTTAGAATAGTTGGCTGCCTGCCTGCCTGCGTGCCTATTGATTAAGGTGCTGGACTAATAGTGGAAACAGCGATGTTCTAGTCCTTCCTTGGTAATTGATTCAGACTGATGGTTAGAAGGGGGACATGCACTATAATACATTATTATAAAACTGGACTGTCAGAATAAGTACATCATTTCTATGTTCTTCAATATCAGAACAAACTGACATTTAAAGGTGGACAGTGTGATAAATAGTATTTCTGATACTTCTCTTGTCACATATTAAGCTAACTTTTACCTTGAAAATAAGAGACTCGGTGGCTTAGTGGGTAAGAGACACTGAGCTTGTCGATCAAAAGGTTGGCAGTTCGGCGGTTCAAATCCCTAGTGCCCCGTAACTGGATGAGCTCCCATTCCTTGTCCCAGCTTCTGCTATCCTAGCAGTTCGAAAGCACATAAAAAATGCAAGTAGAAAAATAGGGACCACCTTTGGTGAGAAGGGAGCAGTGTTTCATGCGCCATTTTGTCATACCAACCACATGACCACAGAGACATCTTCGGACAGCGCTGGCTCTTCAGCTTTGAAACGGAGATGAGCACCGCCCCCTAGAGTTGGGACATATGCACATATGTGCAAGGGAATCTTTACATTTACCTTTTTACCTTGAAAATGTTTGTCTCTTATGATGATCTAGGCAAGAGTGAAATTCAGTTACCTTCCCTACTGGTTCGCAAATGTGCTCACGCACGCTGTCGTCTGCACATGCGCAAAGCCTTCTGCGCATGCCTAAAGACTTAAAATGTCTCAAAAAAGCAACATCATGACATCCGCTTGGGTGGGTGGAGCCTCCCGCAGCCACTGTGACCAGTTCACCCGAGCAGAATAGAACCAGCTGAATTTCACCCTGAATCTAGGGTATGGAGATCTTATTGTCTTGTTTCACAACCTTCCATTTAACAACTCATCATGTAACACAGTAAATCATCATTTCTCGACCTTGGTGCTCCTTCTTCAGATAAGCAAGATATGTAATGCCAACTAGAGTGAAATAACAGATTTTATCAGACATTTAAAAATCTATTTACAACATGGGTGGTGTTTTAAATACTGCTAGTAATGATAAAATCTAGCTTAAGATTGGCTAAACAATTCATAGTTCTCTTTTGCTTAGTTATAAAAGCTGAAATAAGCCTGCCAGCCTAAATACATTTATTGCAATTTAAGCTTCATTGAACACAGCATGACTTGTTTCTGAATGAGTACGCCAAGGATTGCACTGTAAAAGATTAGTGAAGTGTTAACTAAGCATTAAAGAAAATTGAATTGTGTGAGCTTTCATACACAGAGATCCTTTATTCTAATAATACTACTATGAGAAGATGAGTGAGAAGAATTATTTTTAATTCTGAGAGAAAGCTAAGTATGCTACGCCATACAGATCAACTGGTTGTAGTTATTTTGCAAGCTGCTACTACAAATTGCAATTATGTGATGTAGTTAAATTTTTACAATTTCTCATATCAATAGCTCCAAAGCTACAGGAAACATTTTCTTGTTTAGTTCTTTCTTATTCTTGTTTAGACCTCGTTAATTTGATTGAGAATTTAGCTGGTGTTTTAGGTGGGTTTTAATTGTTTTTGCATATTTGCCATTTTAAGAGTCTTTGGGACCAAAAATAAGGCACAAATTGAATTACTAAATAACTTCACAATTAATCCTTGACTTTTTATGACTTCTATGAATCATCAGAAATTTCACCAGATAACAACAAAAAAATCAAAACATTGTTTGATAATTATAACTATGAACTAGTTCCAACACAAAAAAGAAAACTTTCAAATGCACACAGTCATATATGTTTCTTGTTAAAAATATGTAAAATAATAAAGATACAACCAAACAATATTGATTTATTAGTTAAATTCAATAGTATGTTAGTATATATTACATTTAATTGATGTACTTATAGCATTACAGGAACAGAATAGACCATTTAATCATCAAACATGCAATAGTTATATGGTTGAAGTTCTTTTTTTTAAAAATAGCATACATTTAGACTACAGTACTATCATTTAAATATATTTTATAGTGAATTCATAAAGCGTCAGAAGATAAAATCACTGTTAACATTCTGGAATATACATTGAAGCCTAACAATGCATTACCATAAGAATGAATCATTTAAAATGTGTTTATAAAAGAATCTCTTTCTTCTCTCTTTCTTTCTAGTATTATCTAGAAATACATGAAGTTGAGATGATACATGTGCCCCTCTGAGACTAACTTGAGAGAATTGAAAAGTTTTGAAAGCTTTTCTACAAAATTAATCAAAATCTTTTCAGATCTAGCTGCCTCACTGAAATAAAGAACTAAGCTAGTTTGTCATGACCTCAGCTACTGTATAAAACGAAATGATAATGGAGCAAATTAAGAATGAGTTGAAACTGAACTTCAATTACAATCTATATAATCTGATAGTTGAAAATGATCGAAAGAAAATATTTTGATCGAGTAGTAAAGCATCAATTAGATTATTTAGTTATTTTGACAAAGACCATAAAAATGTTATCATGTCTCTTGAAATGTTAAAAGTTCTTAAAAGTCTACCAAAATTTCAATGTAATTGAACAAACTTAATTACACTTGAGACTTCCCAATTAAGTTAGTTGTTTTCATATGAAGAAACTACCTCTAGTATCTCTTGTACCAGAAAAAAATAACTTAGTAATTTGCTGAATTCCAAATGTTTTGGACTGCATTTTTCATATCATTGCCAGCTAGCAAGGACAAAATAAAAGACAAAGAGGGTTATACCAAATGACATAAAGATAATTAAACTAAGAAGATTATATTATTAAGGGGAACATAGCATATAAATCATTGAGTCACACATACTTTCAAGAATGTAAAAGCTGTTCTTATTTGGCGTGACTCTACTTGTCTTTACAGTCAATAAATATGCAGAATTCATATGATGCTGAACCAGAATCAGTTCTTCAAATCTAATGTTTGCAGAATAGCTCCAATTATAACAGAGTATATTCCCCAAAAATCATGTATCATTTGAGTAATTTTAAAAAAATCTATTCTATAAAATTCTATTCTATTCTAATTAATAAAGTGGTAGTGGAGAGACATGGAAACTCCTGTTCAAAAGAGTTAACTGAATCTGGCTAAGATGAAGGTGTTCTATATGTTGGTAAGAGACACGGTCTCTGTTGATGATACACACATACCCCAGTGCTGGGTGAAAGGTATATGGTACTCTAGGCCAGGGGTCTCCAACCTTGGCAACTGCTACTGAAGTTCGCAGATGACACAACAGTGATTGGTCTCATTCGAGACAATGACGAATCTGCATATAGACAAGAGGTCAAACGACTAGCCTTGTGGTGCAACCAAAACAATCTGGAACTGAACACACTCAAAACCGTAGAAATGGTGGTAGACTTTAGGAGAAACCCTTCCCTACTTCCACCTCTCACAATACTAAACAACACAGTATCAACAGTAGAAACCTTTAAATTTCTAGGTTCTATCATATCGCATGATCTAAAATGGACAGCTAACATCAAAAACATCATCAAAAAAGGACAACAAAGAATGTTCTTTCTGCGTCAACTCAGTAAGCTCAAACTGCCCAAGGAGCTGCTGATTCAGTTCTACAGAGGAATTATTGAGTCTGTCATCTGCACCTCTATAACTGTCTGGTTCGGTTCTGCAACCCAACAAGAAAGACAAAGACTTCAGAGGATAGTTAGAACTGCAGAAAAAATAATTGCTACCAACCTGCCTTCCATTGAGGACCTGTATACTTCACGAATCAAGAAGAGGGCCATGAAAATATTTACAGATTCTTCACATCCAGGATATAAACCGTTTCAATTCCTACCCTCAAAATGACGCTATAGAGCACTGTACACCAGAACAACTAGACACAAGAACAGTTTTTTCCCGAAGGCCATCACTCTGCTAAACAAATAATTCCCTCAATACTGTCAAACTATTTACTAAATCTGCACTACTATTAATCTTCTCATAGTTCCCATCACCAATCTCTTTCCACTTATAACTGTATCACTGTAACTTTGTTGCTGGCAATCCTTATGATTTATATTGATATATTGACCATCAATTGTGATGTAAATGTTGTACCTTGATGAACGTATCTTTTCGTTTATGTACACTGAGAGCATATGCACCAAGACAAATTCCTTGTGTGTCCAATCACACTTGGCCAATAAAAAAATTCTATTCTATTCTATTCTATTTAAGACTTGTGGATTTCAACTCCCAGAGTTCCTCAGCCAACTTTGCTTGAAGTCCACAAGTCTTAAAGTTGCCAAGGTTGGAGACCCCTGCTCTAGGTAACATTGACTGATGGCATCACTTCCAGCCAATGCAAAGATTCATATTTTCAAAATAATCTTTGCTTTCAGAAGGAGAAGCAGTATTGGCACCCCTTAAACTTTGATATCCTGGATCAGGGTCTATTTAGCCTTAGCCTAAAGTCAATGTTAGGTCTCCTTAGGATGCATAAATTACAATGCTTTGGAATAAAGCTTATGTTGGTTTATAAATCCATGTCAAAAATCCTCTGTTGAAATAATCAGATAATGCATAAAAATCCATAAAGTTCAAAACAATGTGTTTTAATTAGCCCCAGGAGGCATAAATTTATCTCACATACTTCTTTTTGCTCTGAATATCCTTTTTCTCACCGTTATTTCCTACACATTTAAGGTGAGGGAGAATCTTAAGAACGCCAAATCCAAGGGAACAGCAAGATACACTATGTCCCACAAATATATTTCTATGTTCCATATCTGTTTCTGCCAATATATCATTCTTTTAAATTAATCTGATTCTCGAGACTCTTGGGCCAGTTAATTAGTTTCCTTGTGAAAGAGCAATTATCAAACAGCCTTCTCTGATGTTGGTTTTCCCTATTAGAATAATATGAAGCAGCTAATGTCAAATGAAATATATATAAGCTTTAAATGTTGGCTTATTCATGCATGCTTTCCTACATTGGAATAAATCATTTTGTATTATCTACAGAATCTTGTGCATTACTGAACGTTGTCTAATCATGAATGTATTCAATGAAATGAATTATATTATAACACAGCATACTGATGAGACCCAAAGGTTTAAATGACATTTACAAGAAATCATAGGCTTTTAGCAAGAAAGTCTGCTTTTTAAAAGCGATGCTTATTTAAACATCTTTTGTCTACAATTAAAAGAAACACCCACAGCCTGTAGTACTATTTTTCTTATAATGTCTATGAACAGAATTTTAAATTACATGAGTAGAACCAAGTATAAAAGCAGAACAAATTTCATCCAAGACAGAAAACAGTGATTTGATCTGCAGTAAATATATTGAAAAATAACAACTAAACTGTAAAGACAAGGAGCCACTAAAAACACGTTAGAAATCAAAATAAGCAGGTTTGTTTTATTTTTGCTTAAAAATAATAACCGCACAAATGATAGTTTGAAATAGTTCTGCAATACTTGGATAAAATTGTTTTTTTAAAATATTCTCTATCTACAACAATTCACAGTGACCATATTACAGCTGCCCTTTTTCTTTCCATGGTATCAGTGAATTCGATATTTTTCTAAAATAAGAAATTATATCAAGGGCAGACACTTTTTAGATTAAAAGTGCTAAATTTTTGGCCAAAGACAGATGATTACTATGGTTAGTTGTGCAATTAGCCAATTGTTTAGACTGGATTTGGCATTTTTATCCATCTATTGGCTTCTTCCCAAGGATAGGCAGATGTTGTTTCATGGTGTTAAAGGTAACATTGCAAGATGGAACGTATTCCAAGAATTTTTGCAATTGACTGATGGTGATTTTGTCAATATCTATACTGGTGTTCCAGATATTTTGGGATTTCATTCAAATCCCAAATTTACATCTGTTACTATTGGTACTATCTTTGCTTTCTTTGCTTCAGTCATTCTAATTCTGTTTGCAGATCTTTGTATTTTGTGATTTTCTTCAGTTCTTTCTCTTTTATTCTTCTGTTTCCAGATACTGCAACATCCAATACCAGAATTTTTTGTCTTTCTTATTGAGAATTCTTAAGTCTGCATTGTTGTGTGGCAGGTGCTTGTCTGTTTGAATTCTAAAGTCCCGGAGCACTTTAGCTTATTTATTTTCCATTACTTTGTCTATTTTAGAGTCCCAGAAGTTCTTGCTTGCATTTATTTATTTACATAATTATTTATTTGATCTTTATTCTCTCATTACTTTATAAATAATTTAAGATGATTAACATACATAATACTTCTTCCTTCTCCTATTTCCATCCTACAATTCTGTGAGGTGGGTTGGACAGAGAGAGAGAGACTGACTCAAAGTCACCCTGTTTGTTTTCATGCTTAAGGCACAAAATTCCTTGCAGAGTTTCCAAGGCTCTAGTGTTGTTATTTTGTTATGCTGTTTTTTGTCGTTGGTCTATGCAGTCTTCTTGCAGCAGATAACCAGGTGACACTGCTTCTTCAACTCCTTTGCAGGGGAAGACTTGCAGTGAAATGCTCTCTAACCAGAGGAATTATTGAGTCTGTCATCTGCAACCTAATAAGACAGACACAGATTTCAGATAATAATTAGAACTGCAGAAAAAATAATTGTTACCAACCTGCCTTCCATTGAGGACCAGTATACTGCACAAGTCAAAAAGAGGGCTGTGAAAATATTTACAGACCCCTCACATCCTGGACATAAACTGTTTCAACTCCTACTCTCAAAATCACACTACAGAGCACTGCACACCAGAAAAACTAGACACAAGAACAGTTTTTTCCCAAACATCATCACTCTGCTAAACAAATAATTCCCCCAACAATGTCAAACTATTTACTAAGTCTGCATTACTATTAATCTTAATATTTAATATTTATTTATTTGTCACAACATCATACAAAAAGATTATATAGTATATACACATATAAACATATATTGGAAGAAGAAAAGAAAAACAATAGGACAGGAACGGTAGGCACGTTTGTGCACTTATGCACGCCCCTTATGGTCCTCTTAGGAATGGGGTGAGGTCAATAGTAGAAAGTTTTTGGTTAAAGCTTTTAGGATTATGGGAAGAGACCACAGAGTCAGGTAAAGTATTCAAGCACTGATGATTCTGTTGCAGAAGTCATATTTTCTGCAATCTAGATTAAAGCGGTTTACATTAAGTTTAAATCTATTGGTTGCCCTTGTATTATTGCAATTAAAGCTGAAGTAATCTTTGACAGGAAGGACATTACAATAGATGATTCTGTGAGTTAAACTTAGGTCTTGTCGAAGGCGACGGAGTTCCAAGTTTTCTACTTATGACTGTATGATTGTAACTTTGTTGCTTGTATCCTTACCATTTATATTGACTGTTTCCTAATATGATCTGATTGCTTATTTATATGACTATCATTAAGTGTTGTACCTTATGATTCTTGATGAATGTATCTTTTCTTTTATGTACACTGAGAGCATATACACCAAGACAAATTCCTTGTGTGTCCAATCACACTTGGCCAATAAAGAATTCTATTCTATTCTATTCTATTCTATTCTGTCCTCTCAATTCTGGTTTTGCATGCATTGTTCTTAATGCTTGGTCTTCTGCAGCCAGAATTAGTCCCTTGGTCTCTTTCTCCAACTTTTCCACTCTTCCACACTGCTAGGTAATTGTTATTATAAACTGCTTTGGCTACTAAGGGTTTTTTTTTTTTTAATGTACTGGCTAGGATTTTTCATTTCATCTATTTGAGAGGGTAAATTTTGATTGGATCAAATCTGTTTTTGGAGATACATTTGGCAGAACACAAAACATTTTCTACAATCATGCTACCAAAATTCAATGGTTCAATGTAAAAAAAGTGTTCCATGTTCTTAATCTCTGAATCTGTCAGGGCTTCCATCCAGCTACTTATGCAATTGCCTGCTGCTAACAATCTGCCATAGCAATGGGGAGAGGGAACTGCAGGATGGGATAAGAGGGAGGGTTGCCATGAGGAATTGAAACTCAATTCCCGTGAGAATCACCGGCCATTCCAAAGTCAAGCAAAGGAATGCAGCCAACTGCAAAGACAGGGACCCAAATTTGTTAGCACCTAATTGGACGCTTATTGATAACCAGAGGCGTAGAAGGGAATAAGGGAAAGTTAACCATATTCTTTGGGCATGTAAACCACATATCCAGATTCACTTCTTCTCTAACCATTTGGCTTTGATAAAGTATATCTTTGGCTAACCATGGGCCTGAGACTCTTTCTTTTCTAACTGACCAAGTTGGGACAGCTGACAGAATTCATGCCACAGCCACAACAAAATCATGTCCATAGTGGCTCTAAGCAAAAAAATAATAATTCTGTGAAATGCAACATGGATCTGTCACATAACAGCCAACCTGATCCTGTGTTCCATTGAAAACCAAAGGATAAGATTATACCTAGTTAATGGCTAGCATTTCCAACTGAATTAAGTTGATTAGAGTGTAATTATATTTTCCGCATATTGTGATATTTGTCTGTGAGGCTGGAAAGAGCATGCAGAGCATAAAAATCACATCTGAATTCCAAGCTACTTTTAAAATGTATGGATGCTTTTAAAACATTCATTAAATGGATGAGAGCAGCACAGGAATAATAGGTGCTGGAAAAACAATGTGAATACAAAATTACTCTTCCCAATGAAACACAGCAGATATGACCTGATGCAGATTTTTGAGGTGCAGAGTAAACTAAATTTTTATGAAGATCCCTAAAAGATCAAATGGTGACCTGTATTTATAACAGAATATTCATAAGTGTATTCTGGCACTTTGTAGAATTTCCTCATAAAAGTTATTCTAGAGTTATAAATGAATAAAATATACAAAATTAAACAATTTCTTCTAGCACTGTCTCCTATTTTTTAACTTCAGACTATGTCAGCTATCCAATAAGTCAACAGCAGGCTGTAGATGATACAAGTTTTCTTCAGAATCACTTTTCTGCAGAATCACTTTTCTTCACATTCTGGTAACATCTGAATCCAAAAGATCATTTAGATGTCTGAGTTGCAAGGGGATAAGACTAACCTGAGCACAACCAAGCCCACCCCACCCAAACAGAACACCCCCCCATCCAATCAGAGCACAGCCAAACCCACCATCCAATCAGAGCACAGCCAAACCCCCAACCAATCAGAACACACTTCCACCCAATCAGAACATGGCCAAGCTCCCAACCAATCAGTTCAAACTCCTACTAGCAGTTGAAAGGAAGAAACCTACATACAAAGACCTACATACAAACACCCGCGAAAACCTCAGAAAACAAATATATATATAGGTCTTTGGTTATTCGGGTTTTCTCCCGCGTAAAATTGGAAGTGTCTTGGCGACATTTCGACGAAGTCTCATTCGTCATCTTCAGGCTTCAGCTTCGTACTTCTGGGAGCAATGTGTGATTGCAGCTGTATCTTCCTTTCCTTTCTTCCAGAACTATCACCAAAACTGAACACTTTAACAACAGAATAATCAGAGAAGCCATCGAGATAGAAAAACGCCCACACAGCATGAACAAACGAGATGATACCTCCTGCCTACCAGCCATTTGAAAACCCGCCCTTATTGACAAACGAGTCCCTAACACGAGGAATGACACCAGACCCACACTCACGAGCTCCACACAGGATGTCACCACCACACATCCACCCAGAAAGCAGACCCAAACCCACACTGATCATGAAGCACGACCAAGGACCAGAAGCAAGACCGCAGCTGCAACATTAGCCATTTCAAACCCCTCCAATCCATACATGCAGCAGACTGACACCCACTATGAAGATGTAGCACGACCATGAACACGAAACCAAACAACAGCAATGCAGCTCACCAGCTCAAATCCCCCTGCAACTCAGACTAATCTGAGCACAACCAAGCCCCCACCCAAACAGGACACACCCTCAGCCAATCAGAGCACAAAAAAAACCCCATCCAATCAGAGCAGAGCCAAGCTCCCACCCAATCAGTTCAAACCCCCACTAGCAGTTAAAAAGGAAGAAACAGCTGCAATCACACATTGCTCCCAGAAGCATGAAGCTGAAGCCTGAAGATGATAAATGAGACTTTGTCGAAACGTCGCCAAGATACTTCCAATTTTACGTGGGAGAAAACCTGAATAACCAAAGACCTACATACAAACACCCACGAAAACCTCAGAAAATATGTATGTATGTATGTATATATATTTGTTTTCTGAGGTTTTCGTGGGTGTTTGTATGTAGGTCTTCGGTTATTCGGGTTTTCTCCCACGTAAAATTGGAAGTGTCTTGGCGATGTTTCGACGAAATCCCATTCATCATCATCAGGCTAGGTGCTTACAGCTTTGTATTTCTAGGAGAAATGTATGATCGCAGCTGTTTCTTCCTTTTAACTGCTAGTGGGGGTTTGAACTGATTGATTGGGAGCTTGGCTGTGTTCTGATTGGGTGGAGGTGTGTTCTGATTGGTTGGGGGTTTGGCTGTACTCTGATTGGATGGTGGGGTTGGCTGTGCTCTGATTGGATGGGGTTGTGTTCTGTTGGGGGGGGGGCTTGGTTGTCCTCAGGTTGGTCTGAGATGCAGGGGGATTTGAATTGGTGAGCTGCATTGCTGTTGTTTGGCTTCGCGTTCGTGGTCATGCTACATCTTCATGATGGGTGTCAGTCTGCTGCATGTATGGATTGGAAGAGTTTGAAATGGCTAATGATGCAGTTGCGGTCTGGCTTCTGTTCTGTGGTCGTGCTTCATTATTGGTGTGGGTTTGAGTTTGCTTTCTGTATGGATGTGTGGTGGTGACATGCTGTGTGGCACTCGTGAGTGTGGGTCTTGCGTCATTCTTCTTGTTAGAGACTTGTTTGTCGATAAGGGCAGGTTTCCAAATGGCTGGTAGGTGGGAGGTATCATCTCGCTTGTTCATGCTGTGTGTGCGTTTTTCTATCTCGATGGCTTCTCTGATTATTCTGTTGTTAAAGTGTTCAGTTTTGGCGATAGTTCTGGTCTTTTTAAAGTCAGTTTTATGTCCTGTGGCTTTACGGTGTTGGACCAGGGAAGAAGTTGGTTCCTCTTTTTTGACTGAGTTCTTATGTTCTTCAATGCGTGCACTTATTCTTCTGTTGGTTTGTCCGATGTATGTGGTGTTGCAGGCGGTGCATGGGATTTCATATACTCCTTGATTTTCTAACTCAGTTTTGTCTTTGGGGTTTCTTAGGATGGTGGATATTTTTCGGTTTGTGCAGAATGCTGTCTTGATGTTGTGTTTGTGGAGGATCTTGCTGATTCTGTCTGTGGTACCTTTTATATATGGGAGGAGGGCTTTGCCGTTTTCTTGTTCTCTGTCTTGGATTTTAGTGGGGATTTCTTTATGGATTAGTTTGGTAATCTTATTTCTTTGGAATCCATTGGATGTTAGTACGTTAGTGAGAGTGTGTAGTTCGGTTTTTAGGTGTTGTTCGTCAGCTAAACATTTTGTTCTGGAGATGAATGTCTTGGCTACAGAGTTGATCTGTGCTGGGTGGTGATGTGAGAGTGCGTGCAGATAGCGGTTTGTGTGTGTTTTCTTCTGGTGGATAGTGTGTCCTAGGGAGCCATTGGATTTCCTGTAGACTAAGACATCCAGAAAGGGAAATTGGTTGTTAGCTTCTGTTTCCATGGTGAATTGTATTTTGGGGTGTAGGCTGTTAAGGTGTATGAGGAAGTTGTCCAGTTTTTCTTTCCTGTGTGGCCAGATTATGAACCAAAGACCTACATACAAACACCTGTGAAAACCTCAGAAAACATATATATACATATATACATACATACATACATACATATATATATATATATATATATATATATATACACACACATACACACACACACACACACACACACACACACACATGCATACACGCATACAAATAATAGTAAGTAACAAGTTTAAGCATTAAAATTAAGACAGAAATCTTTATTGCATAGAATAACAAGTAATTTAATACATTCTGTAATTGTCTATTTTTTTTTACTATTTACATATAAGTATATCGAATGCAGTGTGACCATCCTGGTGATTCATCCACCATAAAAACCAAAGTGAAAGACATATAGCATATATACTTCTTACACAGTGCTAGTTTTATACAATTATTTTTGACCAGCATATTCAATCAGCGTACATTATATAATGTCTCATTCCGGGTCTACTTAGCCTAATTGTTTCATGTTCTGACTCCCACCTTGTGTTTCCAGCCATTGATAAAATCTATTCCATGTGTCATAATATTCTGTCTCTCCTTTGTTTTTTTAATTCTAGTGTTAATCTATCCATTTCTGCGCATATCAATATCTTCTTTATTATCTCATTTTCTGAAGGGGTGTTTTCACTTTTCCATTGCTGAGCATATACCATTCTCGCTGCCATCAGGATGTGTAGTATTAGGTACATTGACCCTTTACTATAGCCATTTGTTATAAAGCCTAATAGAAATAGTTCTGGTTTAAATTCTATAAATTGTCCAACCATTCTTTCTAGCCACATCTGAATTTGTAACCAAAATTTCCTTGCTTTTTTACAGGTCCACCACATGTGACAGTATGTACCTGGTGATTGTTTACATTTCCAAAATTTCAGGGATATGTTGCAGTTGTTTATTAATTCTACATTTCACTTTGGATACAAAATGAAAGCTAGCATCTTTATTCCTATCAACATTTACATTTTATAAATCATAGTTAATACTGATATACACTTTTTTGTTTTTAAAGATTTAAGTTATTTAAATATTAGAGCTTTAATATTGTCTAGTCAATATTTTATAAATACACTTGTACTCAAATAATATAGTCCTGGCTTATAATAATAAAAAAAGAAAAGAGGGACATTATGTAATGATAACTCAAGGTGTATGTATAATTCTACAGAAATACATGCATTATATAATTTATATATACAATACACCACACACACACACACACACACACACACTCTTACCCACACCTGATAGGAATGTTGAAATCAATCACATTCTTCCTATATAACCTGACTACATAATAGCATACCTTCTATAAGAACAGATGTTAAGGAAATGACATTTGCATTGGTTTCAAGATTTTCTTTGATTCTCTTTCTTCATTCCAGGTGCAAAGCTTTCCTTCCTGCTCAGTAGGAATCTACTAGCATTCTATAAATTGTAAATCAACAAATTTCTTGCAATGTATTGAAGCAAATCATGTCCATTGAATTAATATTGCACTCATATTTTTTTTAAAAAATAGACTGTAATTAATAATTGTTTCTGTTGATAATCTTGGTTATCCCACCAGGTAGCAGTTTTTCTGTTATTCCCTGTCCTCCTCCAAAGAAATGGATAGATTAGAGCCCTTCCAAAGCAAATCCATAAAGTATAGTATCACGGTGCCCTGCTTCTAAAGGTAGAATCTGAGCAGTGACCCATTTGGCATCTCCTGACAAGATCAATGCCACAACTATTTGTCTGGCAGCATAAGTAAACGTTGCTTCCATAGAATTAAATCATATGATTGAAGGAAATTGATCAAGCTTCGTTGTGTGTTTCATACAACCCTAGTAATTATGAAACCGTTATCTAGTTTTGGGGCCTGGTGATGATGCCACAATAAAAATGATGGAAAAGTGTGTGTGAGAGAGAAAGAGAGAGAGAGAGAGAGCACAGGTATTTAGCAGCCTTTCTTAATGGAAAAAGAGGTGCTATTTATACACAGCATGTCTTGATTCATGGTTATCACTCTTCAAAAGCAAGCAAGGAGAAGAACTGCATATACTATTTATAAAGGTACTGAAGAATGATGCTCTTTTCAGAACATCTGAAATAATTAAAGGAATAGTTTCATTCCCATGATGTTTAGCAATTCCAGGTGCCCTCCATGATATACCATGAATTGACATACATGAGTTGACATGAGTTTCCAAGGCAACGTTATAGGTTGCCAAAACAAAGCAGAGGCAGCCAATACACATTCCATGAAGCCTGAAGTAAATTTACAGAGGCTGTATTAAATATAGAGGCAAACAAGAATAATTCCAGCAGAACTATTATTGTTTGCTCTTTTTTCCATTCCAAAATTAAGGATTGCCCAGATTTCAGCTCATTTTCCACGTTTCCTATGAGACATTGAAGTTGAAGAGAAAAATACTTCAATAAATCGTATGAAACCAAAAGCATTCCTTTGATATAATGGCATGGGAGTTGGGATTTGAAATTGTTTACTCTGGAAAGTCTTCAATATCATTCCTCTCTTAGCCCTCATTTTTTTAAAAAAAAAAGTCACCAGCATTGTAGCCACTGAAAGGTACGGATGTCGAATTACAGCCCCTGAGCTCTCAAATCAGGGTGAAATCTAAAAAATTTTCCTACCGGTTCTGTGGGCGTGGCTTAATTGGTGGGCATGGCTTGGTGGTCAGATGACTGGGTGGGCGTGGCCAATAACAATAAATAATAAAAATAATAAACAAAGTATAAAAAACAATAAGAGGTATCAAAAACCAACTTTCACACTTTACACACACACAACACAACACAACTGACTCACACACAACGTAAAAGCAGCTGCACCTCACATTTCACACAGCCACAAAAAGCTCAAAAACCAACTTTCACACTTTACACACACTCAACTCACACACACACACACACACAAAATGCCACATACAGCTTTCTGAGATTTTGTGTGTTTGTGTAGTTAGAGTGAAACACTACAGAAACACACCAAATCTCAGAAAGCTGCACAAATATTTTATTTTATTATTTTATTTTGTTTTATTTTATTTTATTTTATTGTGGACTTCAAATCCCAGAGTTCCTCAGCCAGCAAAGCAGGAAGTCAAAGCAAGCTTTTTTTTTTCTTCAGTAGCTGAAGAAAGCATGGCGTTGCCAGCCCGAAAGAGCAGTAATTATAGGTAAGTGAGGAGGGGGAATTGGCTGGGCATGGGTGGGGGCTCTTGTAAGTAGGGGCTGTTAAAAAGTGAATTTAAAAGCCTGTGAGGATCAGGAAACTCCTCTGGGATCGCCAGAGGAGGCTTTTAAAACCTCGTTTTTTTTCTTGTTTTTTTTCCCTTCGGCTGAAGAGGGTTTTTTAAAAAAACTTTTAAAGGGTTTTGATGATCTGTGCTCAGCCCTGCGATCATCACAGGGTTTTGTTTTTTTTTACTTTTAAAGGCATGTTTCGGCTGAAGAAAAACTTTTAAAAGTAAAAAAAAAAAAACCTCTGCTGAGCAGAGGCAGGGGAGGCAGGGCCAGGGATTTTTGCTACCGGTCCTCTGAATCAGCAGCTGCCATCACTACCTAATCGGGTAAGCCGATGCGAACCGGGAACATTTCACCATTCTCAAATACTCTATACTGCCTAATTACCATTTGCAGTGTTTTTATAAAATAAATGAACTCAAAACAGCCTGACTCAAAAATGCAAGATAAATCATACATTTTATTTCAATCATACCTATGGATTGTTGATTTGCTTTCCATGTTTGCACATATTTATTATACATTTTAAACCATTTTTTCTGGCCAATCTTGAATATCCCCTTGGTGACTGTACTCTCATACTTCTGAGCATTATTATTATTTTATTATTATTTATTTGATTTTTATACCGCCCTTCTCCCGAAGGACTCAGGGCAGTGTACAGGCAAAAGTAAAAAACAAGCAATACAATATACAATTTAAAATGCAAATTAAAAAACTTATTTTATAATTGGCCTAAAAAGTTTAAAATATATAATAAACTAAAACCCCATTTGAAATTATTAATAGAAAATTTAAAATTGATAAAATTTAAGCCAGCCCCACGCGAATGAAAAGATGTGTCTTCAGTTTGCGACGGAAGGTCCGAAGGTCAGGTATTTGGCGTAAACCCGGGGGAAGCTCGTTCCAGAGTGTGGGAGCCCCCACAGAGAAGGACCTTCCCCTGGGGGCTGCCAGCCGACATTGCTTGGCGGACGGCACCCTGAGAAGTCCCTCTCTGTGAGAGCGTACGGGTCGGTGGGAGGCATGCGGTAACAGCAGGCGGTCCCGTAAGTACCCAGGCCCTAAGCCATGGAGCGCTTGTATTATAGAATACATTGCTATTTATGCTGTCTAACTACATGCAATGCCTTTCTCAGAGAATAGTTAGCACTTACAATGTGAAGACTTTTAATAAGAGAAAATGATTAAAGTCAATGTATTATACTTTGCGATAAATGGTTTGTTTTCCAAAGGAAAGGATAAATTTAATTGACTAGAACATGGTAAGATTAGGTTGGCCATTGTAAACAATATATGCAGCAGAATCAAGAATGAATAAATAATATGCCATTGTAATTGATTATCCCTTCCAACCCTAGCTAATTATTAGATGTAAGATCTCTAAAGGAAATGTTTGAATGCATAGATAAACCATCTCTAATGCCGGTACATAATTCCCCACTAGTGTACAATTACAAGAAAGATAATAATATATTCTATAGGTTTGTAATAAGCAACAGTAAGATGCAGGGCAGACTGTATCCTGAATTTTAGAGTAACCACTTAAATGTATTTTAATTCTCACTAAATTATCCAGTATTGCAGTATATTGGTGAAGTGCATAATAAAGTGCTCTACTATTTATTTATTTATTTTATTTAATATTAAATTTATATGTTGCCCAAAGTGACTATAGGAAACTGACTAAAAGATTTGATTAAGTTACATGCTGTAATTTGTCTAGTTTAGGAGGA
This sequence comes from Ahaetulla prasina, assembly GCF_028640845.1. Classification (NCBI taxonomy): domain Eukaryota; kingdom Metazoa; phylum Chordata; class Lepidosauria; order Squamata; family Colubridae; genus Ahaetulla; species Ahaetulla prasina. Next base: position 71,165,804 of record NC_080546.1, on the reverse strand, counting down.
TTGCACACCAGGTCTGTCTGGGGTAATACAACTCCATCCAGAACTAAAGATGGAAGACCTGTGCCATTGGAGGATTCTCCTGACCATAACTGCCACATGGACATGAACCAGTAGGTGTGAGTTCTACAGTCCAAAGTTGTACACTAGTCTCAAATGGATAGATGCAATCTTCATATCAGACCAATGATGAGAACATCCCTGACACAGGGGGCTCAAACTACCACTGCTATTTGGTCTTGTCAGGATTGATCCTGTCTACCCCTACCTATCCATAGCTGAATAGGCCACAGACAGTGGGTCACCACATTGATGAATCACCTGTGTACTGTTGAGTTAAGATGTACAATTGTATATCAAGGTACGGAACCCCAAGCTGATGGATTATTTCACCCAGTGGTTTCATAAATATGTTAAGTGGACATAACTTAACTGTTTTACACTAATGAAAATACTGATGAAATATTCACGAATGAACAAAAATATAAAATGTACATCTGGGGAAAGTTGCATATCAAAATAAACACTTTTTTGCATTAGATTTTGTAGAAAATATCATGCAGTAAGATAATAATTTATATATTCTATGTTCACATGAACTATACCAGTTCCTGTTGTCTTTTTAAAATTTACAGTAAAATACATTGTGATCTGTGATTATGGGGTGGGGGTGAAGACACTGACTTTTATAGATTAAGCCAATAAGATTTTGAAAAAAAGATATGTCCTTTCAAGATAATGCTCTATCAAAAGCGATATGTTTAATATTTAAAAATGGAAACAAACTTGTTTTTCTTTGGCTGTTTTTGCAAAACAAATTGGCATTATAAATGACCTGGGAGTTGTTGGCACATAATGAAAGTTGCATCCAGGAACAGCTGGTGTGAGACCCAAAAGATTTCCCACTTAGTTTTGAATTGGCATCTTCACTGTTGATGAGGAAAGCTGCCTGCTTCAATTCTCTAAACAGAGATTCAGCTTGACTTAGGAGGAAGGTTGCTGCGTTCATTGCACATCACACTCTGGTTGATGTCTGCCAGGTTGTTGATATTTGTTGTTGATTAGCTCAGTTGATCTGAGAAAGGTAACATTAGAAATGTGAATTAAATTTTTGATATTGTTGCTCTTTCAATGATAATATTAACCATAACCAAGGGAAAATAAAAAGTGTTAGAACTAGAACTCTCATTCATTTATTATAATCTAACTGCAGGCAATAAAACCAGAGAACAAAGAAGCAAGAGAAAATAAAATTAGCTATTTTGAAAGATTTGATCATTTATGTTTAATATTGGAAATATATTTTCAATTAGGAACAGAAGACATGGTGAAGATAACGTTCCAAATATGCAAAAGAACAAGAAAAAAAGCCCTTTCTCTTTCATTTTCCTCCATAGGTGGATGGCAGTCACCTAAAGGAAAAACACTGCAATGTTTCTTCTTGAGTGTTCTCAATCACACTTGGATTGTCCAAGAACATCATAATTTCTTCAGTAGAACATCTGGCAAAAGAGGCAGTTCCAGCATGCTCATCCCATTTTCTCTTAGCACAGATTACCTGCTCTATTTTTAACAGTATCTGCCTATAGACTCTCATAGAATAGCCATTTAAAAACCAATACGTAAACTATTTAGTACAATATCGGTCCACCTAAGTCAAATGTGTGGCAAGAAAGGGAGCAGGAGAAATCATCAGACTGCAAGGAGAAGCACTTTCTACCTGCTGATCCAGATATCTGTTTATGTGCCAACCAAGAAAACCAAAAAGGTTGGGAAATGAGAGGCAGAAGGAGTTGAATTTTGTCCCATGTAAGCCAATTCCTAATTAAAATGTGCCATCTGCTGGCTGGGTTTGCTACAGCCAGCCATAGCTCATTCTTAATATGAGTGAATGCAATGGGGGCTCTAAGAACAATCTGTAAGAGCCTATCGATTTGACATGGATGAGATTAGAATACAGCCAAGCTAAGCCAAAGCTCAATTGACTTTTGAGTCATGTAATATTGGATTATAAAACTGAACAAGTTGAAGTATGTATAGAATTTTCCCATCAAGAAAAATGTTCGGAATAATAAAACCCAAGGATTGTACATAGCCAGTAATGCACTTTTATCATTGTTTCAAATATTTTAAAAAACAATATACATCAAAGAAAGAACTTTTGATTATAGCTATTTGCATATTGATACTGATATCTAAAGATATACAATGGTGTAACACAGAAAGAGAAAATTTAATGAACTGCTAAGTATTGCTTGATATGTGACATTTAACTTAAATATAAATAATGCTCACAATTCACAGACTCATACTATTGTGTATCATACACATCTTGGTTTGCAGCAGATGCCCATGTCACTCTGATCTTCCATACGGATGGCAATAGTTTATTTTTCAGTGCTTTTGGTTGTAGTAGGAAATTTATCTATAGTGTGAGTTGAAAAATGCCTTACTGCTGTTCCATTACCATCGTCATTCCAAAATAAGGCAATGCAGGATGAATGACTCTTGATTCAAGGTTATGGACCTTACTCTCCCATGCAGGTCCAATGCAGGTTTTTCAATGTGTCTATGGAAAGAGTAGAATCTAGTCTCCCCATTCCTACTCCAGTAGCTTAACCACCACATCATAATGGTGGTTTGCATATTTGTGTTTGCATATTTGTAAATAAAACAACAATTAAAATAAAACAATGATTAAAATAAGATAAAAAATAAAATACTAAAAATATGTTCAGTAATTGCTTTTCTAAACTCTAGCACTTTTAACATTATGCAAAATCCTTAAAGTTTCTTTTTTTTTTTTAGAACAGATTCTTTTAAAAAAATATGTTTTGTAAAATTGTTATGTATCCAACCTGGCATTGAACTCTTCATTTTCCTTTCTTGAATATGTGATTGATTATATTCCATTGACTCGATTTCTTTAATATTAGTATTCAAAGTATAGGTCAGCACAATTGTTCTGACAGCAATGGAAGCCACATTACTCAACCTTATTAGAGATGGCACCAGGCCCTTTATGACACCTACTATATATCACTGACAAGCCACAGCAAACTAAATTAGGTTGCTTTCCTATTCTTTTTGTTTTACCATGTCATGACAAGTCATTCTTTCTGCCTCAGTAAAAGGTCAGATAAAGATGACTAACCCTTGAGAAGGAAGGAGTTCATATACAGATTTTCAACAAATTAATGTTGAACTGAGCTACCGATAAAAGCACAAAATCACATCATGACAGCCAGTTACATATTGCTAAAGTTATTATTGCACTAGCCCAGCCACAAATAAAAAAAACAGTAAAAGAAATATCAACTCATGAAAGATCTACCTTAATTAACTTCAGTAGCAGAAGAAATACCTTGCCCAAGCAACCCATTAGTGCAATCCCATTTTTTCTATAACACTCTAAATAGAGCAGATGGCATTGAACTTCGAAATAATTTCTTGAAACCCATAGAAAAACATTTGTTACTTGCCTTAGCAAGGCCATCTGCACTTCGCTGTAAATAACCTGAATTTTTGTACAGGCACTCAAACCTTTTCTCCAAGCCTCCAATTCACCACTCTGGTCATGCTTTTGCATTCATTCTTCCTACTCACTGCCGTATAATCTTCATTACCCTCTAAAACTTTTTTGGTTTATCTCAGGACATCAGAAGGCACAGACCAGATGGTTTTTTGAGTACCCAAGGCATCAGTTGAAAAGAGGGGTAGAATAGATACACGGAGGTATGAATTTCATTGCAATAGTATTTGATCTAATTCTGATTATGATTTCTAAATGCCCATACTGATTGCTGACTGCCTTTGTTTTTTGCCTGTTGCTTTGCTGATTTTTGCACAATATCTGCAGCAAATAGAAATGGCCATTTTCAACATATTGTTTAGGCTGCAATATCATGCTAGCAGTCTTACTGTATAACTACCATGCCTAGTCTCTGGTCATATAATTAAACTATGGTAGTTGCCATTTTAGCAACTTAGAAACTGTAATTATAGCAGCAGACAATGTCGCTAGAAGGCAAAATCACAAAATTCCACCTTATTTATTCTAGACATGTCAAAGTCACCAGAAAAGGCAATTATGCTTGTAATGGTCAGTAGTAAAAGTCCTCCAAAAAACGCAATGGATAGACATAATTAAAGCCATCACTAGTCAAAACATCTGAACGCCTGAACACCATCACTCTGCTAAACAAATGATTTCCTCAACACTGTCAAACTATTTACTAAATCTGCGCTACTATTAATCTTGTCATCGTTCCCCATCACCATCTCCTTCCACTTATGACTGTAACTTTGTTGCTTGTATCCTTATGATTTATACTGATATTGTTTCCTAATTGCTTAATTGTAGCCTATGACTATCATTAAGTGTTGTAAGTATTGTACCTTGATGAAGATATCTTTTCTTTTATGTATACTGACAGCATATGCACCAAGACAAATTCCTTGTGTGTCCAATCACACTTGGCCAATAAAAAAAATCTATTCTATTTATCTGGAAGAAGCCATACAAGATCAGAAAAAGTGGACATGGTCTGTAGAATTGCTGAGAATCAGACATAATTGAACAGATTTTATCACCATCTCTGGAGGTTTCAGATAGAAGTATTCAAGGCCTGTTTTTGATCTGGTCTCGGATTGCCTTTCACTATTGTGACCCTATACAGGGGTTGCAGAGGGATGTGGTATGCTGGAACCTGGGAACTGGTTTGATAAAAAATAGACATTTGACAAAATAAACATAAAACTAAAGATAGAGATAGGGACAAGGCAGACAAACATATAGAGATAGATGATAGTTAGATGATAGATAATAAAGAAAAATGAAGTTTTAAAATAAACTGTAAATTTTATACCCAACAATTCTACTGATTGTTTGTTTACCCCTGAAACTGTGTCAGCAGTCCCTCTTTGAGAGTACAGCTTTTAAAAAGTAAATAGATCTCTGTGTTTTTTTATTTGTATAGAAATCAGCCTTAATCCAACAATAAAGTAGTGGAGGTATTATTTAAAATTCTATCATCTAAGAAACACTATGGTTAACCCAACTGTATGGTCCTAATACAATAGGACAGTTCTAAAGACCCGGTGGCGTAGAGGTGGAGTTCTTGCCTCACAATCAGGAGGTTGTGAGATTGATCCTAGGTAGAGGCAGATGTAGGGTCTCCTCGTTGGGCAGGGGGTTGGACTACATGACCTGCAAGGTCCCTTCCAACTCTGTTAATCTGTTTACTGTTCTGTTTAAAGTATTCAGAATTCTCATTTATTGTGGCAAGAGGAAAGGAATGAAATGCCAAGAATGAAAGAAAAAAGTTGTCTTCACCCTATATCCACACCAACTGTTTCTAATTTAATGAAACATCTTAAAGAGAATAACCAAGCTCAGAGAACATCAAGGATCCCTTATTTCTAATTTGTTAACTTTTCAGATAAACTGGGTATTTAAAGTGAGGATGGCTAGTTTATCATCATGGTTTCTCATAGATACAAATCAAATATTAAAGATACTGAGAATTGTTTATCAGAACATAGCAATGTCTATTTTAAAGATTCCATTACGGATATCAGATTTTATAACTTTGATATGAGTTCATATAAGTATGAACTGAGCTATCATTTAGATGTATTTGTCCCCTAACACCATTTTCCCACTTCCCTTTTTGCTACTTTAGAAAAGTAACAAAATCACTTTTTCATTATCAAGCTTCTAATAGTTAAACTGATTTTAATTGTTTCCGTTCTATGTTATGTTTTATATTTTTGTTTGATTTTGTTACTTTATCATTGTTACACTGGCTTGATATAAACTGAATCAGGACGATGAAAGAACCAAGAAAAAAATCTTAATTTTGCATTGCTTATCAATTTACTTAAATTTGATGGGAAAATGTTTTTTGATTTGTGACATTTTCATGAATAAGATGTATTTTCTTAATTTCCTCAAGTTATGAAATAGAATATTATGTTACTGGTGATATCAGTATTACTATTTATTTATTTGTTTGTTTGTTTGTTTGTTTGTTTGTTTGTTTATTTTGTGAAACACAACAGTATATATAAGTATAAGCATGAAATAACCATACGAATTGGATACAATCAAAGGGAACATTAGGACAGGAACGGTAGGGACGCTGGTGCTCTTATGCACACCCCTTATAGACCTCTTAGGAATGGGGTGAGGTCAATAGTAGATAGTCTTTGGTTAAAGCTTTGGGGATTTTGGGAAGAGACCACAGAGTCAGGTAGTGCATTCCAGGTATTAACAACTCAGTTACTCAATTAAGTCATATTTTTTACAATCAAGATTGGAGCGGTTCACATTAAATTTAAATCTGTTGTGTGCTCGTGTATTGTTGTGATTGAAGCTAACGTACTCTTCGACAGGAAGGACATTGTAGCAGATGATTTTATGAGTTGTACTCAGGTCATGCTGAAGGCGGCAGAGTAGATAAAATTACTGGGAGATTTGATGGAAGATTTTGAGTTGAAAGATATATGGAAAAGGCAGAATTTTGATGATAGAGACTATACTTATTTTTCGGACAGGCACCAATCTTTTTCACCTATTGATTTACCAATGACTTGCTTTCTAGGGTTAAGAAAACAAAGATATTTCCAAGGTGTTTAACTGATCATAGTCTGGTATGGATGGAGTTTCAATATGAAGGTGGAAGAAGATCATGGAGAATAAATGAATAAATGAAAATTTGTTTAGATATGAGGATAATGTAAATCAATATAAAAAACAAATCAAAGAATTTTTTGATTATAATTTGAATATGGGAACTTCGATAGAAATGGTGTGGGACGCTAGCAAGGCCTTTATGAGAGGAAATTTGATATATATTAATAGTAGACAGAGGAGAAAATTACAAAAACAGCGTAGGGATTTAGAAGAGGAAATTCAGAGGAAACAACAATTACTGGTATATAATCCACATGATTTAAAAATTAATGAGACGATAAAGATATTACAGAGTCAATTTAATATGTTAATGGCAGATCAGGTGGCAACCAATATACAATATGCTAAACATAATACTTTTTGTAATGCCAATAAATCAGGGAGGTGGTTGGCTTATATGTTAAGGAAAAGACAGAAAGCACGTACTATTGAAAGAATTGAATACAAGGGTAAAGTGAGATTTCAACAGGATAAAATTAAAAAAGCTTTCTTGGAATATTATACAAATTTATATGACAGAGATACAATATTGAATATGGATATTGATAAATATTTGAAAAAATATAAGGTTAAAGGTTTAACTAATGAACAAAGGGAAGAGTTGAATTGGTCTATAACTTCTGAGGAAATTACTTTGATAATAAAGCAATTAAAAATAGGGAAATCCCCGGGCACAGATGGACTTACAGCAATATATTATAAAAAGTTACAGGATGAGATAGTTGGTCCACTTATGGAGTTATTTAATCAGATACTGATGGGAGGAGGAGTGCCACCATCATGGAGGACTACTTTTATTTCATTGATACCAAAAGAGGATCAGGATTGTACTAAGCCTGGGAATTATAGACCGATTTCACTCTTGAATAATGATTATAAGATTTTTGCGAAAATAATGGCAAATAGGTTAATGGAAATTGTACAACAAAGGATTCATACTGACCAGTCTGGTTTTATAAAAGGGAGACAAATGAGGAATAATGTTAGGCAGATAGTGAATTTATTGGAATATTTGGAAAAGAAAAATCAGATTCCGGCAGCATTTATATTTTTGGATGCAGAGAAAGCTTTTGATCATTTGCATTGGGAATTTTTATTTAAATTAACAGACAAAATGCAATTTGGAAATGGTTTTATATGAATACTTAGGGCAATTTATGGAGAGCAAACAGCTCAGATAATAATTAATGGTAGTTTGACAGATAGTTTTAAAATTGCGAAAGGAACAAGGCAGGGGTGTCCTTTATCACCTTTATTGTTTATTTTGTCTTTGGAACCTTTATTGGATAAGATAAGAGAGTTAAGGGAGATAGAGGGTATTAGAATTAGAAGACATGAATACAAAGTTAGAGCATTTGCAGATGATTTGGTTGTTATGTTGACTCAGCCTATAAATTCGAGTGTATATTTGTTGGAAGTAATTAATCAATATGGAAGGGTCTCAGGGTTTAAAGTGAATCAAAATAAAACAAAAGTGTTAACCAAAAATATGATTAAGAACCAGAAAGAAAAACTAGAGGAAATAACAGGATTTGAAATTGTAAAAAAGGTTAAATATTTAGGAGTCTTTCTTACTTCATCAAATGTAAAATTGTATAAGAATAATTATGATGTGTTATGGAAAAAAATTCAGAAGGAAATGAATACTTGGAAAAAATTACAATTATCTTTGTTGGGGAGAATAGCAGCTATAAAAATGAATGTTTTGCCTAAATTCTTGTTCTTGTTTCAGATGATACCAATAATTAAGAAAGACAAAAATTTGGAAGAATGGCAGATTGGAATTAATAAATTTATATGGGAAGGGAAAAAAGCGAGAGTTAAAATGAAAATAATGCAAGATACACGGGAAAGAGGAGGATTAAAAATGCCTAATTTAAAACTGTATTATGAAGCAGTTGTTCTTTCAGTCATAAGTGATTGGCTTAATTTGACGGAGGAAAGGATTTTGACTATAGAAGGTTATGATTTATTATATGGTTGGCATGCATATTTATTGTATGATAAGAAAGTAGATAAAGCTTTTAAGAATCATATGTTGAGAATTTCTCTTCTGCGTGTCTGGAAAAAATATTATTATAAGTTAAATTATAAAATTCCTATATGGGCAAGTCCTCGGCATGCAGTAGAGAATATAAATATAGAACAAGAACAAGAAATGATTACTTATAAGGATCTTTTATATAATAAGAGGGGAAATTTACAACTAAAATCTTTGGAGACATTAAAAGAAGAAGGGAGGAATCATACTTGGTTTCAATATGGACAGTTAAAGGCTAGATGGAAAGAAGATCAGAAAATTGGTGTTATTCAAAATGAAGAAAATTTGGTTAAACAAATTAGAAATCAAACCCAGGGGCATATAAAGAGATTGTATAATGTGTTGATAGAAATAGATTCTGAAAGAGATTTAATAAAGGATTGTATGATAAAATGGGCACAGAATATTCAGGAACCAATAATGTTGGAAACATGGGGAAAAATTGGGTTAGAAATGTTAAATTTACGCAAGTGCAGAATTTAAGGGAAAATTTTTATAAGATATTTTATAGATGGCATTTAGATCCTAAGAAATTATCATGTATGTATCCAAATATGCAAGCGAAATGTTGGAGATGTAATTGTGATGATGCTACATATTTTCATGTATGGTGGACTTATCCAGTCTTTCTGGATAAGAATTTGGTGGATTATGCAGAATGTTCTGAAGAAGAAGATAAAGTTCCTACCACAATTTTTCCTTTTGTGAATAACAACAGACTGTACAGTGATTGAGACTAAATTGATTTTGAACTTAATAACAGCAGCAAGACTGTTGATTGGACAATATTGGAAGAAAAAAGAATTACCCACAATAGAAGAATGGATATTGAAAGTTTCCAATTTGGCTGAGATGGCTAAAATCTCAGCCTTCTTGAAAGACAGTACTCAAGAAAAATATCTAAATGAATGGAAGAATTGGATTGATTATATTCAAAATAGATATCAGATTAAGAAATTTCAGATTGCCTTTGAATGAAGGACGTTGTTTTTGATTTTAATGGAAGAAGTCAGGTTATGTGAGAGAGAAGGATTATAATTGTGTTAGATTTTAAAAATTTAATGTATGACTGTTTGTTTATTGAACTATACCTTGTGTTTGCTCCGGGAAGTCGAGGGGGAGGGGGGTTTTGGAGGGAGGGGGGAAGGAGGGGGAGGGGGGAGGGGAGGGGAGGGGAGGGGAAAAATTTAATTGTTGCTGTAAAACTTTTTCAATAAAAAAAATTACTGGGAGATTGGTGCTATGATGGCGAGAGGAAATCTTTTTTACACCATGAAAAATCAGCAAAGGCTTCATCAACTGGGATGAACTGCTATTCAGCAACCATCATCCTTTCTGAATATGGATATTCATATTTTCCCTTTTACTACCACGCACAGCACTGGAAGTTTCAGCTAGCATTCTATTTTAGCTGGTACTATTATTTCTATGTGAAATGTGCAGGTTAAAGAAATAAATTCTAGCATGAACTACAGAAGAAGGTTGATGTTATTTTTCAACAGGATTACACAGCTACAAGGAAAACTGATGATTCTGGATGAGCAAGAGGTTGAATCTGAGTGAGGTTGTGGGTATGTACTAATTAACAGTACAAAATAAAAAAAACCATAATCCCAATATAATTGGTATATGCTATCATATCAGATGGCTGTAAATGTAGTTCATGCACTAGAAATGTAAAAAAATAGAACAACTTATACTTCTCTGCGAACAATATCATAGATGAACATGTTCTTTGGTACTTTCCTCCACCAAGCTTTATACAAAAGTGAAATCATTGATTGACTGATTTTTAAAGAGCTCTTACATTGTAATTTACCAAGGGAATATTGAATCTTCTTTAGCAGTTTTGCTTGGAATTCACATCTCAAATAATTAATTTCAAACCATTTATTTCATTCTAGGAATGACTTCCACTGTTCCTCTTGCAGAAATCTCCCAATTCTTTCTGGAGCCTTTCACATTGAAATAAGTTTAGCAAGTTATGAGTCATATACACAGCAAAGAATGCTGAACTGTTTGGTGTTACAATAATCAGTAAGCAGAATTGTGGTTATGGGATATTTCTTTTCATTTTATATAGAAAAACACATTTCAGTTTAATATTATTCCTTTTTGCCTTCTATCTTTTCTTCCTGTTATATACATATTTGTTCTTTTTCACAACACACCCAAACACACACACACACAAATTCAAATTCCAAGCATGTATTAAACTAATGTCAATGCAGTTATGAGATCTAATCTGGAATAAAATTAATGATGCACCAGTTACACTGATAAGTAATCTCTAAAACTTCTTTGACATTAATAGCCTTTGAAAAGTTTCTCAATTAATTCTTTAGTTTTGGCACACTACCATAGGTTCTATAAAGCATTAAATGAAATATTAGACCACAATAGATGTCCTGTATCTCACTGAAGTAAATGGAATCTGTCCAAGCATACTTGTGCAGGTCACTCATTTTCAAGAAACTTGGCACGACTTTGCATACATGTATAAATTATTATTGTTCTTATTTACAACATCAGCTTTTTAGCAGTCCTTTCATCATCTCTAATTACAACTGAATCACTGTGAGAAGACCCAATACTAATTGCACAATTTGTTCACTAACCTATGGATTATCTACTATGTCATTATCAAATCACTGTTCTATATTATTTTTTCATTTTTTATTTTCTTCTGATTTTGAAATAATTGGAAAGATACCTACAGTAAACACTACAGGTCATCTATTACCTTATCTACCAGTAAATCTTTTCTTATAAAGACCTGTAGTGCATCACATTGAAGTCACATGATGTGACTTTTTGTGGGTGTGGGCGTGGCTGCATGTGATGCATCCAGCCTGCGGACTGCCAGTTTGGCATCCCTGGGTTAGGTGATCCCTGCTATATTCCCACCTTGTTTCCTTTCCTTAATTTTCAAAGAGGCAGTCAGTCTTGCTGAAGATTGTGCAGTATTCGGTATTTCAAGATGAAAATGGTGAGAAATGTTACCTATTAGGTATGTTTGTCACCTTGAGTTATTTATAAAGTAATAAAAATAGGATAAAATCATATAAATTACAACTAAATAAATATTAAAGAAGGCTGAATTTTTTTTCTTACATCACATTCTTCCCACCTTTATATTGAATTGTCCCATCAGGTTAATTCACATTATCTTCATTCAGATTCTCCACCCCCTCCCCTTTGTGTCAGACACTGTTTAAGGCATTTCTGTGTTGAAAGGATCAGCTGGTGACATCTCCATTGCCTGGGGGCAAGGAGCTGGAGTGAGTGGCAGGAACTCAGCCCACCACACAGCAGCACTCAGGTCTCAAACATGGGTTTGCTAATCTCTCATCCAGCATCCTAATCACATGAAGCACCATGTTCCTTTTCATTCAGACTTATGAACTGTTTCTCCTCATATATATAGTATCAGAACAGAGAACACTTAAAGTCTCTTAGTCACTTTAGATTTGAAAGGAGAAAACCATTCTCCAAGGGGCAATAGAATGATAAAGAGAATAATTGTATTGGAGGTTGAAGTATTCTATGTGTGTCACTGAGAGTAGTGCATGTTCTAGATAAGCAACACCAGAAAGATTTCACAATAGAAGTTAAATAGAAATTAAAACTACATGGAATCAGTATAGCACAGGGGTCTGCAAACTTGGCTCCTTTAAGACTTGTGGACTTCAACTCCCAGAGTTCCTTAGCCAGCAAAGCTAAGCCACACAAGCATCCAACCCAACCAAAGCCCTTCAAAACATCCTAAGCAGACTACAAGACCCAACAACCCCAGAAGAAAAAACATAAGTCATCTACAACAGGACTGCAAAAAGCAATATATAGGACAGGGGTCTCCAACCTTAGTAACTTTAAGACTTGTGGACTTCAACTCCCAGAATTCCTCAGCCAGCTTTGCTGTACTATTGATTTACAAGTTCTTAGGTTATTTTAGACTTCTTGTATACCTGTATACAAGAATGTATACCTGTATACAAGGACCTGTATACTGCACGAATCAAGAAGAATCAAGAAGAGGGCCGTGAAAATATTTGCAGATCCCTCACATCCTGGACATAAACTGTTTCAACTCCTACCCTCAAAACGACGCTATAGAGCACTGCACACCAGAACAACTAGACACAAGAACAGTTTTTTCCCGAAGGCCATCACTCTGCTAAACAAATAATTCCCTCAACACTGTCAGACTATTTACTGAATCTGCACTACTATTAATCGTTTCATAGTTCCCATCACCAATCTCTTTCCACTTATGACTGTATGACTAGAACTTGTTGCTGGCAATCTTATGATTTATATTGATATATTGATCATCAATTGTGTTGTAAATGTTGTACCTTGATGAACGTATCTTTTCTTTTATGTACACTGAGAGCATATGCACCAAGACAAATTCCTTGTGTGTCCAATCACACTTGGCCAATAAAAAATTCTATTCTATTCTATTCTATTGTATATAATTAACAGTCTATTTGCTATTGTTCTAATTGTTTGTCTATTATGATTAGAACAACAAAATTGTATTTAATATTTTTAAACTTTCGTTGCAATCTAGACACTTACCGTTCCTATATGCAGAATTTAAAATAATAAAACAATGCAGAGAATATGGTGAAAATACTTCTATTGCCTCACCATTCACTAGCCTCACATATCAATGTGTATATATTGGCGTTTATAATCTGTAAAGAAACCAATTAGGAATTCAGCTTGCAGCTTATAGGCCTCCAGCACTGGAAGGCACACACATTGCCAAGTTTCCTGAGTTTGCCATGCCTTGCTGATGGTTCCATCACATTTGCATGTGTCATTTTCTCCTGCAGACATTGCCACCTGCCAGCACTGACACAAGAATGGACATGTTCTCTAAGGCAGAAAAGCACTAACAGCTGGAAGCAACTTCCTTCTGGGATTCAAGCAGAGAACAAGCAAGTGAACCTGCTGTTTTCAAGTGTTCCTTGTTGAGACTCCAGCTACATATGTGCCACCAATAAAAATGTAAGTTCTTTTTCAAAACAGTCTGAAAGACAGGACTGGCTGCTGTTGTTTATTCTTTAAAGTCCTCTTAATACAATATTTATTCAAATAAAGTATTTTTAAAAGGGAGAAAGTTCACAGGGGAGGAAAATAAGAGGAAAATCCTTCCCTACCAGGATTTTAAAAGTCATTTTGGTCTACACTATTTGCTGAGTTAATTGTAAGAAAATGAATGATTTTTGTGATATTGTTCCATTAAATTAAATTTTATTCTGGGAAGGGAGGACAAAAGAGCGCAGATTATGTTAAAACAGAACCAATAAACCAATAAACCATGAAAATATGATTTACAATAAAATTATCTTGCAACACTAAAATAGGAGTATTATCTAGCAGAGAAAAATATACCCAGTCAAAAGGTGGGTATGGGATTTACTAGGCTCAATCAAATATAATTAAAATTAAACTGTGGCTTATCCAGAATTCTTTATTAAGCCTGCCTGTCAAAAGGAGGGGCCAGAGGAAAGAAGAGAGCAGCCATTTTAACTCCAATTTTTGAAGACAGGTGACTCCCTAGGCCTTTTTTTTTTATCAAGTTTTTATTTTTAAAAACATTCATACATATCATTATGTTGATGGTGTGGTGTTTGAGTATCATACATTTCAATACAGATAAACATGTTCATAATTCCATTATTACATTCCAATTTTCTTATTCCATATTATTTACCCCAATCTTTTATACAAAGCCTTTTGAACATCACCGCTACTACATCAACTACACTTTTGAACTCTTAATCTTCCCGCAAAAGTGAGATCCAACAGAACTACGCAGATTGCCAGGGTGAGTCTTTTGAAATTACCTCCATCACCCCACAAACTTTTGAAATTACCCAACAAACTCCTTCTCTACTGCCCCAAACTTCCACCATCACCATCATCACTGCTTTCATCCATCTTCATTTTCCCACCACTTCCTTCTCTACTAATTCCAACATCCGCCAGCACCATCAACCACGCTACCTCCAACACCAACATCCCCACATCCTCAAAAGGTGCGAAAGAGAAAGATTACAGTATATAAAGTAATAGAGAGATTCTACTTCACCAAATTTGGTCCATCCTAATCCACCAATTCTCCATCTTTACAACACTGCCATCTTGTGGAAAGAATTTTCCATCTATTAACATTAGCAAAATTACAGCAAAATTAACTATTAAATAATCAATCATGCCAGGCAGAAATCCAAGCAAAAATTCAAATACAAAACACTCCATTCAATAGATGAAATTGCAAATAATGTCCAATACGAAACAAACTTATGTCATAACTGCAAAAACCCCATAACTAAAAATTTTACTAAACATAGACACAATTATAAAATCACAACAAAATATCATTGAATCCATTCAAGCTAACCTAGAAAAAACAATCATTAAATCTATTATATCAAACATTGAAAAAACCGTCATTAACAACATTCAAACAAACTTAGAAAAAAAATTACTAGCACACCTGGATGCTCAACTTGATACACGTTTCACAAATCTAGATGCACAACTTGATGCACGATGCACGTTTCACAAATCTGGATGCTCAACTTGATGCACGCTTCACAAACCTTGAAAATAAAATTATAGCAAACCTTGAAAATAAAATTACAACAAAAACAAATGAAAACACAACTGATCAAAAACATCTCCCATTTCAACAAACATTGCCTTGCACACAAACATCTACCAATCAACCTAAAAATGTAGAAACACTAGTAAAAGATACTATGGAGAGAGAGAAAAAACGTCAAAATGCTATATTATTTGGACTAGATATTACAAATGAACCAGATATTGAAAAAATACGAAACATCATTTCAAATTACAAATTAACAACCTTTGACCCTAGTGAAATAATTGAAGTCTCCAGAGATGGACCTGAATTCAAATACAACGATGGTTCAATAGCACCCAAATTCTGTAGAATCATATGCAAAAATGAAACCAGCAAAAGAAATATCATTTATACTATAAACACAATTGCCAGAAACAACCTCAGCTACAACAAACTTAGAGCTAGACCAGACTTATCATTCCTACAACATATTAGATCCTATGAACTTTGTTCAGAGCTCAAACGACGACAAGAAGAAGGAGAAACCAACCTTTACATTAACTATCGTGCTGACTGTATAAAAACAATATCCTTCAATCAAACCCCCATCATTCAAACACACTCCAATCAAATCATTCAACCATTCACCAAACAAGGCATCCATCCATCTATAAATTGAAACACCCATTCATCCATCGATCAACCTGCAAATCCTCAATCAACCATTCATCACCTCCAATCATCCAATGATCAACCACTCATTGCTCAACCAACCTGCATTCCACCACCTGTTACAAAACACACTTAATCAACCACAAATCAAAACTAGGTATGCATGCCCCTTACCTCTCCTACACTAAATACTACAGGTCTCAAATGTAAATTAATAAATGCAAGAAGTATTGTAAACTGAATTTATCCTCTTATTAAACAATGGTACATTTGAGATCATATTTGTTTGTGAAACATGGCTAAACTCATCCTTCAATGACTCTATTATTTCTAACAAAGAATACCAAGTCCTTCGATCAGATCGTGAACACCGCAGAGGTGGTGGTGTAGCTATTTTTTACAAAAAAACACTGAACTTAAAAAATATTCAAGTTCCACATAAACTCTCTCTACCTGAAACTATTGTATGTGACCTGACCACCAACACCACACTTAGATTCATACTATGCTACAGAGCCCCTGACTACTATAACACTCATGCAAATATGTTAACCTCACTACTAACATGGGCTACCTCTTGCCCATATCCTCTCATCTTTCTGGGAGACCTAAATCTACCTTCTATAAACTGGATAACAAATGAATGTACAACTGAACCAATCCATACTACACTATACAACGCAGTTACAAACCTAGGTCTTGAACAACTAGTAACTAACAATACTAGACTCATGAACTGCCTTGACCTCATCTTTTGTAATAATGCAAACTCAATTTATGGACTACAAGTAAATGAATCCTTTTCCAACAGTGACCACTGCATGATAGACTTTTATCTAAACATACGGCCTCGCATAAATCATCACAACAATAGTACTCCAAACTACAATTTTAAAAAAGCCAACTATGACCTTATAAACAATGATCTCTCATTTCTTGACTGGCAAAATCTATTCTCAACCTGTATCACTGTAGAAGACTACTATAAAGTATTCCTACTTGAAATCAATAAAATCATCAAACTATACATACCACAAATCACCACCAAAATCAAAAAGAAAAACAAATTACCCATATCAATAAAAAAACTGCAATCCAAAAAAAAATCCCTCTGGAAAAAAAACAAAAAGGGTTATGTAGCAAACTTCAAAAACCGCTACAAGAATATTTGCAACCAAATAAAAACAGAATGTAACACTTACCACACCAAACAAGAAGAAGACCTTCTACGCACTAATTCCAATCGTGCTTTCTAAAATTTTGTAAACAATAAACTTAAAGAAACAAGATCCATCCCACCACTAAAAGAACCTAACGGCAAAGAATGTACTGACGAAACAGTTAAAGCAAACCTCTTCAACACATTCTTCGGCTCAGTCTTTGTAAACAGTGATGGCTCATATCCAACATTCCCCAATCGTACCAAAAATATTAACAACAACTTAACTCATATAAACTTCACAGAAGAAAACAACGACCTAACACATATAGACTTCACTGAAGATAATGTTGAAAAAGCCCTTCGCAACCTGAAACCATCTTTATCTATTGGACCAGATGGACTATGTGCATACTTTTTAAAAAAACTTTCAATTAATATAACTGAACCCTTAAGCATAATCTTTAATAAAGCCTTCAAAACTAGTTCCCTTCCAAAACTCTGGTCTCTAGCCACAGTCATCCCTATCTTCAAAAAAGGAGATCCAAGCCAAGTTGAAAATTACAGACCTATCTCTCTATGCTGTGTCTCATGCAAAGTAATGGAATCTATCATAAACCAATCCATTACACTTCACCTTGAAACAAACAACCTTCTCTCTAATAAACAATTTGGTTTCAGAAAAAAATTGTCTTGTAACTTACAACTTCTTCATTGCAAAACATATGGACTACCAACCTTGATCAAGGTAAAGCAATAGATGCAATCTACATAGACTTCTGCAAAGCTTTTGATTCAGTAGTACATCATAAACTACTCCTCAAACTAAAATCCTACGGCATTTCGGGACCTCTTCACAATTGGATAAACGCCTTCCTGTCAAACAGACAACAAGTGGTCAAAATTGGTAACGCTATATCAAATCCTGTTCCTGTCAAAAGTGGCGTTCCCCAAGATAGTGTTCTTGGTCCAACGCTCTTCATACTATACATCAATGATCTCTGTGACCTCATCTCAAGTTATTGTGTTCTCTTTGCTGACGATGTCAAACTATTTAATACCACTAACAATACTTCTACCCTTCAAGAAGACCTCGACTTAGTTTCCAATTGGTCTAAAACTTGGCAACTCCAAATCTCTACCAGAAAATGCTCAGTGTTACATATTGGAAAAAAGAATCCTATCAAGAAGTACAAACTTGATGGTCATTACCTTACTGACGACCCTCACCCTGTCAAAGATCTTGGAGTTCTCATATCAAATGACGTAAATGCCAAAGCCCACTGCAACTACATAGCAAAAAAGGCTCTAAAAGTAGTTAAACTAATTTTACGCAGCTTTTTTTCCAAAAACTCTACACTACTAACTAGAGCATACAAAACATTTGCCAGACCTATTCTTGAATACTGTTCATCAGTCTGGAACCCACACCACATCTCTGACATAAATACAATAGAACGCGTCCAGAAATATTTTACTAGAAGAGTTCTTCACTCCTCCGAAAACAACAAAATACCTTATGCCACCAGGCTTGAAATCCTGGGATTAGAAAATTTACAATTACGTCGACTTCGACATGACCTGTGTTTAACACACAAAATCATCTATTGCAATAGCCTTCCTGAAAATGACTACTTCAGCTTCAATCGCAATATTACAAGAGCAAAAAATAGATTCAAGCTTAATGTCAAACACTTCAAACTTGATTGCAGAAAATATGACTTCTGCAACAGAGTTGTTAATGCTTGGAACTCATTACCTGACTCCATAGTCTCTACAAAAAATCCCAAAATCTTCAACCAAAAACTGTCTACTATTGACCTCACCCCATTCCTAAGAGGACTATAAGGGGCGTGCATAAGAGCACAAAAGTGCCTGCCGTTCCTGTCCTATTGTTCTCTTTATTATATCTAATTAATATAGCTATGCATATATATCATGATATGTTTTTCTTTTTTACTATGACAATGTTTATGTATACTGTTGTGACAAAAATAAATAAATAAATAAAATAAATAAACAAAGCAAATGTCTGTGATGCATCAACTTTCCCCCACTCCTAATAAAATTCTGTGAATGAGTAAGAGTAATTGTAGAATATAGCCATATCTGGAAGCACCATCACACTGAAGATAGAATGAATAAGGGGATATATGCTAAGCTGACAACGGCTACCATATAGTTGTCAAGCTATAGGTTGAAATATGGGCAAATGAACTTGTTGAAAACCATTTTTGAAAATGTTAAACTCAGATATGACCCAGATCTATCTCAAGTTCCGAGCAAAGTTTCTCAGTTTATTTGTATAGGAATAAGAGAAACATAAATATTTTGACATTAGTAGCATGAGATACCTAGCTAAGATGGTGCACTAGTTAAAAATGTGCAATCTCATTGTGTGATATTGCCCAATGGCTGAAAAAAAAAGAAAATCAGATTTCTTAATCACTGGGGTAAATTCTGCCCTAAACAATTAAACTGGGCATTATCCAATACCCAGGAAAACTGCTTATTAATATCTTGAAGAAAGTCATGAGTAGAATACATAAAAATCATACTGACTGAAGATCAATTGAAAGTACATTTAAAAACTAGAAACTGAAATAAAACATTATGTATTAATAGTCATATGATAATGAGATCAATGCATTCCATAAAACTCTTCCAGTTAATAAAAATTCCAATTTCATCTGCAGTTCTAATAGGCAAGTCAGAATCAATGACAGCATCCCAAAATAAAGAGATGCAAGGCACTCCAGGGGTTGCATTTACTGTATGTTATGGAGGCTAAAATAACCAGCGATGTTGTATTTCCAAGGATGAATCTGTGCTATAAGAACAATTGTTACACATTTCCTTAGGCTAGTCTAAGTCAATATAAGACTGTAACAAAAATCTTCAAAATGTAACCTTGCAAAAGGGAATTCAGTTATCAAACCTATATATAATCCTTTTAAAATGCACTTTTAAGTTAAATGTGTTTAAAAAGAATTGTTTAAGAAAATTGGCATTGATCGGTGCTTCAAAAGCTCATAACTTATCAGTTTAATATGCATATTATATATGCCAATGTGCACTCCAAGTCATAACTATGCTCTAGGGTTTTTGAAGTGGAAATTATAGTTTAATATCGCAACAGAGGAAAGCGGATCCTGTCTCCTAGAGACTTGCTTACCATTTGTAAGTAATGCTTGTTATGACCTTTATTTTTTAACACCTGTTTGGAAAAATAAAATGAAAACCTGGCCAAATAGCTTTAGGAGTTTGCTCCTGTGTCACACCAGAAGCACACCAGAAGCACACATATCCACAACCTAAGGATATGCTGATTCTTCATTGACCTTTGGGGTTCTTTTTTTTTTTATTGAAAGAGTTTTAAAAAACAAAAACATTTTTCCCCCTTTTTTCCCCCTCCCCCAAAAACACCCTTCCCCTCCTCCCCCAGCTTCCCGGGTCAATCACAAGGTATTGTTATACATAAACCAAACATAGAATAAAATTTTCCCTTCCAATCCAAATAACCACATCCAAAGCTTTTCATCTCCCAACCCCCTCCCCATTACATAAAATAACTTTCTAATTATTCAAAGGCAATCTGATATTTCTTAATCTGATATCTGTTTTGTAGATAATCAATCCATTTTTCCATTCAATTAAGTATCTTTCCTGCGTATTGTCTTTTTAAAACGCTGAGATTTTAGCCATCTCAGCCAAATTAATGACTTTCAGTATCCATTCTTCTATTGTAGGTACCTCTTCTTTCTTCCAGTATTGTCCAATCAACAGTCTTGCTGCTGTTATTAAATTCAGAATCAATTTAGTCTCAATCCCTGTACAATCCGTTATAATTCCCAAAAGGAAAAATTGTGGCAGGAACTTTATCTTCTTCTTCAGTACATTTTGAATAATCCACCAAATTCTTATCCAAAAGACCTTAATTTTCTTGCAAGTCCACCAAATATGAAAATATGTAGCGTCATCACAATCACACCTCCAACATTTCGCTTGGATATTAGGATACATACATGATAATTTTTTGGGATCTAAATGCCATCTATAAAACATCTTATAAAAATTTTCCCTTAAATTCTGTGCTTGTGTAAACTTAACATTTCTAACCCAAATTTTCTCCCATGTTTCCAACATTATTGGTTCCTGAATATTCTGTGCCCATTTTATCATACAATCCTTTACCAAATCCTTTTCCGAATCTATTTCAAGCAACACATTATACAATCTCTTTATATGCTCCTGGGTCTGATTTCTAATTTGCTTTATTAAATTTTCCTCCCTTTGCATTATACCAATTTTTTGATCTTCTTTCCATCTAGCACTTATTTGCCCATATTGAAACCAAGTATAATTCCTCCCTTCTTCATTTAATACCTGTAATGATTTTAATTGCAATCTACCTCCTTCAGCATACAAAAGTTCTTTATAAGTAATCATTTCCTGTTTCTGTTCTATATTTATATTCTCTATTGCATGCCTAGGGCTCGCCCATATAGGAATCTTGTATTCTAATTTATAGGAATATTTTTTCCAGACCCGCAAAAGAGCACTTCTCAACACATGATTCTTAAAAGCCCTATCCACTTTTTTTTCATAAAATAAGTACGCATGCCATCCATATAACAAGTCATGACCTTCTATATTCAAAATTCTTTCCTCTGTTAAGTTATTTATTTTATTTATTTATTTATTTATTGATCACATTTGTATACCGCCCTATCTCCCGAGGGACTCAGGGCGGTTAACAGGCATATAAAAAGGACATATAAATACAGATTAAAACACAAATAAAAAACTTATTCTAACCAGCCTGATTACCAAAACCAATTAAAATCAATATAAAATTTAAAATTTCAAAAATTTAAAAATCTAAAAAACCTAGTCCAGTCCTGCGCACCTAAATAAGTGTGTTTTAAGCTCACGACGGAAGGTTCTAAGGTCCGAGAGTTGGCGAAGTCCTGGGGGGAGCTCGTTCCAGAGGGCGGGAGCCCCCACAGAGAAGGCCCTTCCCCTGGGCGTCGCCAGACGGCACTGCCTAGCTGACGGCACCCTGAGGAGTCCCTCTCTGTGAGAGCGCACAGGTCGGTGAGAGGTATTCGGTAGCAGAAGGTGGTCCCGTAAATAGCCCGGCCCTATGCCATGGAGCGCTTTAAAGGTGGTCACCAACACCTTGAAGCGCACCCGGAAGGCCACAGGTAGCCAGTGCAGTCTGCGCAGGATAGGTGTCACCCGGGAGCCACGAGGGGCTCCTTCTATCACCCGCGCAGCCGCATTCTGGACTAAGTTAAACCAGTCACTTATTACTGAAAGGGCTACTGCTTCATAATATAATTTAAAGTTAGGCATTCTTAAACCACCTCTTTCCCGTGAGTCCTGTATTATTTTCATTTTAACCCTCGCCTTTTTACCCTGCCATATAAATTTGTTAATCCCAATCTGCCAATCTTCCAAATTTTTATCCTTTTTAATTATTGGTATCATCTGGAACAGAAACAAAAATCTAGGTAACACATTCATTTTAATAGCCGCAATCCTTCCCAATAGGGATAACTGCAATTTCTTCCAGCCACTCATATCATTCTGAACTTTTTGCCATAGCAAATCATAATTATTCTTATAAAGTTTCTTGTTCGATGAGCTAATATAGACCCCTAAATATTTAACCTTTTTTACTACCTCAAATCCTGTCATTTCCTCTAGTTTTTGTTTCTGTTGTATAGACATATTTTTAATTATCACTTTTGTTTTATTCTGATTTATTTTAAATCCTGATACCTTTCCATATTTATCAATTACTTCCAACAAAAATCTACTTGAATTTATAGGATTCGTTAACGTAACCACTACATCATCTGCAAAAGCTCTAACTTTATACTCATATTGTCTAATCTTAATTCCCTCTATTTTCATTAATTCTCGTATTTTATCTAATAATGGTTCCAGAGTCAAAACAAACAATAATGGTGATAAGGGACATCCCTGTCTCGTTCCTTTCGCAATCTTAATAACTTCTGTCAAGCTACCATTTACTATAATCTGTGCTGTTTGCTCTCCATAAATCGCTTTAATTATTCTAATAAAACAGTCTCCAAATTGCATTTTCTATTAATTTAAATAAAAATCCCAATGCAATCGATCAAAGGCTTTCTCTGCATCCAAAAAATAAGTGCCGCTGAAGTATTCTTCTTTCCAAATATTCCAATATATTAATAATCTGTCTAACATTATTCCTCATCTGCCTCCCTTTTATAAAACCAGATTGATCAGTATGAATTCTTTGTTGTAAAACTAACATTAATCTATTTGCTATTATTTTTACAAAATCTTATAATCATTATTTAAAAGTGAAATCGGCCTGTAGTTACCAGGTTTAGAGCAGTCTTGCTCCTCTTTGGTATCAGTGAAATAAAAGATGTTTTCCATGACGGGGTATTCCCACCCTAATTGTATCTGATTAAATAATTCTTTAAATGGGCCTAATATTTCATCCTGTGTTTTTTATAATAAGTTGCTGTAAGACCATCTGTACCAGGGTTTTCCCATTTTAATTGTTTAATTGCCTCCACTATTTCTCCAGTAGCTATCGGCCGATTCAGCTCCTCCTCTGTTCTAATGTTAGAATATTAACCTTATAATCTTTCAAATAATCATAAATGTCCCTATTCAATATTTTGTCTTTTGCATATAATGCAGTATAAAATTCTGAGAATGCCTTTTTAATTTTATCCTGTTGGTATATCTCTTTACCTTTATATTCTATTTTTTGTATGACACGTGCTTTCTGTTTCTTCCTTAAATTATATGCCAACCATCTCCCAGGTTTATTTGCATTACAAAAGGTATTATGTTTAGCATATTGTATATTCGTTGCCACCTGGTCTGCCATTAACATATTAAATTGACTCTGTAATATTTTTATAGCCTCTTTAAGTTTATGATCTTGTGGGTTTTGAATTAATAACTGTTGCTTCCTTTGAATTTCTTCTTCCAAATACCTCGCTGCCTTTGTTTATTATTCCTTTGCCTATTGTCCAAGTAAATCAATATCCTCTAATAAACGCTTTGCTCGCCTCCCACACAGTTCCTATAGGTGTCCCTTTGTACATATTAAAATCAAAAATTCTTTTAACTGTTTCTTACAATAAGTTACATTATCCTCATATCTAAACAGATTTTCATTCAACCTCCATGTTCTACCACCTTTTTCCCTTGTAATAATTCCATCCATACTGGGCTATGGTCAGTTAAACACCTCGAAATATCTTCGTTTTCTTCACCCTAGAAAGCAAGTCATTAGAAATTAAAATAAAATCAATACGTGAAAAGATTGATGCCTATCAGAAAAAAGTAAAATCTCTCTCATCTGGATTCCGTAACCTCCATATATCTCTAAACTCAAAGTCTTCCATCATTTCAAAAAGGATTTTGGTAATTTTGCATGTATAGGTATCTTCTTGGAGGAGGTTCTCTTATCCTTCTTGTATCAATTACTCCATTCCAGTCTCCTAATAAAATAAACGAACTATAATCCCAGAGGGTCAACCTCTCATGTAACATTTTGTAAAACTTTTCTTGTTGCTGATTAGGTGCATAAATACCTATCAGCAAAGTCTTTTGCATCTATCACCAGTTCAATAGCAATAAATCTTCCTTGAATATCTGCCTCAATTAACTTAGCTGGTATATCCTTCCTGATATATACAACAATTCCATGCTTCTTTTCCAAAGCTGATGCAACAAAATGGTTACCCAATTTTGAATTAATTAAATATTTTTGGTCTGATAATTTTATATGTGTCTCTTGCAAACAAATCACATCATTTTTAAATTGTTTCAAGTAGTGAAATATTTTCCTTCTTTTCTGAGCTGAATTCAAGCCATTAACATTCCATGACAAGATTCTATTTGCCATTACTGGCCTCCTGAAGCTTTGAAGCAGACAACAGCTCCTCCTCCGGTATCTTCCATCTAGCTCCTCCCACAGCTTCCATACTGGGATCCTGACTTTTACTTTGAGACTGTTGCTCTTCTTTACGCTTAAGGGCTCCTCTTGTCACCCTTTGCTCTTGTGGTTCCTCTAATACTGGCAGCAATAAAGGCTCTTGGATCACCATGCCTTCTTGAGTCTCTTGAAGTTTTTCTATCACTTCTATTTCGACTTTCAAAACTGTAGAAAGAAAATCCTTTGCCTTTAAAACAGTGTCAATTCTATATCTCCTTCCTTGATAGAATACTGTCAGTCCAACTGGCACCTCCCATCTGAATTGAATCTGATGTTTTTTAAGTTCTTGTGTAAAAAAAGCAAATTCCTTCCTGTCTCTTAACATCTTTGAAGGAATCTCTTTCAACACCTTCAACTCCTGTTCTCCAATTTTTAAAGTTGTCTGATATGAAACTTGCAGAATCTGATTTCTCATAGTCCTTTTCACAAAATAAACCACAATGTCCCGAGGAAGCTTTCTCTGTCTTGCAATCCAGGAATTAACTCTATATATTTTATCAATTTGGTAAGCTACCTCTTGGGGTCCACTTCAATAAATTCAGCCAATGCTTCTGATATAATTTTTCTTAAGTCTTCTCCTCGCTCTTCTTGCATACCACGAATTCTAAGAGCTCCTTCCATAAGTTTATATTGTAATATCACAACCTGATCTTCATTTTGATCCACTTTTTTCTGAACACCTTTCATTTTGTCTTCTAAATGCTTATTTGACTGAGAGATCTGTTGCATTTCCACTTCCAATCCTTCAATTTTTTTACTCAGTCCTTGAACTGCCATAAGAATATCTTCTCTTATTTTTGCATTAAAATTCTCCATCATCTCTTTTTGCCTATCTTCAGAAAGTTTTAATTGTTCTTTCAATATTTCCTCAAGACTTGGTTCAGATCCCCTTCTTCCAGAAGGCTTTAAAGGTTTAGCTGCCATTCTGTCTTCAAAAGAATCAGGAATTCAAACTTAATAACTCTCCTTCCCTCCTTTCAGTATAAAAAAACTCCGTTTGTAACAATCCACAAATAACGCTGCTTCATCGTACTAAAAATTTTTACTTTCACTTTCAGACGCCATTTTAAAAGTCAATTAATCAAAGACAAAGAAAGGTTTCAAGTTTCAAAAAGGGAGTCGGTACTTGCTGTGCTGATTCTACATCAAAGATCGAACGCTTGTGAAATTCCCGTCTGCTTAGAATATCAATCAATTTAATAAGTCCTTTAGAGCAGAAGCGACATTCCCACTCCTTTTTCCTGATAAAAACAGGAGCGTGCTGAAGTTGGAGGGAGTGGAATTCGGTGGGGTCATAAATCCAGGAAAATTCGCTCTTGAGAGCAAACCCCCTGTCAGACCTGCCACTTTCCCACAACTCTGATAACCTCTTTCACCCAGAGGTTATGCTAAGCTCAGTGAACAGTGATTTTTTTTTCTGTTTCACTGACTTTTACAATCTTCTAACACGGAGTGCTCTGTTAGAGCACCCAGCAGGAGGGT
This sequence comes from Ahaetulla prasina, assembly GCF_028640845.1. Lineage (NCBI taxonomy): Eukaryota > Metazoa > Chordata > Lepidosauria > Squamata > Colubridae > Ahaetulla > Ahaetulla prasina. The sequence goes on along the minus strand of NC_080546.1, from coordinate 71,139,135 downwards.
GACGTCACTGGAGCCTCTCACCTTTGGGGTTCTTAAAAGATTTTTTTCCCCAAAAAAAAGTTTGGATGGAGTTCACTCAAAAATAATTCTTAGTTTTAAAGAAAATAAAATTTTTCAACCAGGGTTTCTTAAGCCCTTAAAACTCTAGCCAGTAGCTTATATCAGGTTAGGGTGCACTTTACATGAGATGGTGTAATTAGTATTGAATGAAGAGATTCCTTTTATACAGGTGTATGCAACTGTATGACTAAAAATGTATTATTTCAAACACCTCTAAAATGTCCTGGACATCAATAGTGGTTTTCATTTACCTTTGCTACTAGTTCGGGACTGTGAGTGCGCACGCACGCACGCTTTGCTCATGCACGGCACTTTAGCGCATGCACAGAGCATCTGTGATGACATCCGGGCAGGTGGGAAGAGCGTCTCGCTGCCACCACTATGGGTTAGCCTGAACAGGGGAGAACCGGTAGAAACTCATCACTGCTGGGCATGTTTGTGTGTGTGTGTGAAACAGCATCAATCTGATGATACATATATCATAAAATATGTTCTGTATCCTTAGAAATCAGGACTGTTGGACCTTTTACAAAGATGTAGTGTTCACATTGATCTCATGAAAGAGAAATGATTGGCTCCTCTAGTCTTCTCCCATCCCTACTTCTAAAGGAAAATTTGTTGTGAAATGGAGTTGCTTCACTAACTCGAATCCATTGTTCCTACCGTCAGGAAAGCAGCTTGTTTGTACTAATCTTTGTACTCTCCTTAGCCAACATTATGACCTAGTCTTTCAAACTGGTCTTTGGGTCACTGACTAATTTTAATAAAAAGGTTCAGGCAATTGGACTGAATTCAGGCACAGAAGGCAAACCAAACTTTCTTTTCCAGGTAAAAGAAGCAGAATTCACTTATTGACCTGTCAGTCTTCAGAAATGTCAGTCCTTTGTATTCTGATATATCATCAGGCAAAGCTGGACTATTATACAAACTTGTCATTTTAAAACAGACCAACAAATCAAGAGAATGAGATATTGGGTTATAAATATCACAACGCAACTTTTAAAATGAAACTATTGATTAAATAGCATCCATCTTCAGGTTAATGTCTTTTAACTGTGAGAGAGGTACTTCCAAAAACATAGGGTTGTTATTTTTTTTTTGCCTTACTATGGTTTTAGGAAAACAAAAATTATCACATTCACTTTATCAAAACAATTAATTGTATCCTTTGTATAGCTTATAGCAAATTCATATTAGGAGTTCTGGAAGAATTAATCAAAATATAATACATGTTTGTTTACAAGGGGATGGTCAGTGCTACCTCTTTAACATTCCTTATCATCATTCAGCTAAAAAATTTGGCACACTGATATCATAGCACTGTATGACTAAATGATTTCACCATTTTTATGAAGCATAGCCATTTCACAAGGTCACCACCCCAAAGTTTCTGAGCTGAAAAAAAGAAAGGTGGGTGAATAGTCATATGGTTGCTTCGTGTTCATAACATGCCATTTTTTTGTCAAGCAAAGAGATTAAAATATTTGATTAAACTGAACTATCTTCAGTTTCTGCTTTCTAGCCCCCTCTCGGTAGGCAACTCTTTGGGTGTTCAAAAAGAGATTGTTTTCTGATAAAAGCAATTTGGAGACCTTGTTTGTGATTCCCCAGTATGATGGGTTTGGTGCCAATTTTTAATATGGTCTCTGAGAGCCCAAAGAATAAAGCTCAGGGCCACCATGTAGCTATCATTCCTGTCTTAATGAATCATGGCCACAAAGGATAAAGGTGTTCACAAATAAATTTCTCTCATATTTTTTGTCCACTACATCTGTGTCTTGTACATATAGAATGAGCAGATGCTACATTTTAAGGGTGATGGATTCCCCTTTTCATTTCTCATCCATGGCAAAATTTTGTCATGCCTTGACTGAATGCATTCAGGACATGCCATTCAGGAAAGTTGGACTGTAGGATTCAGTGACTGTGGTATAGAGCAACCTTGGCAACTTTAAGACTCGTGGACTTCAACTCCCAGAATTCCTCAGAATTCTCGCTGAGCAAGGCTGGCTGACGAATTCTGGGAGTTGAAGTCCACGAGTCTTAAAGTTGCCAAGGTTGGAGACCCCTGGTTTAGAGAACAGATTTCCTGACAATTGTGGCTGGCATTTTCAGAGGCAAGATGGTCTTTTATGCAGACCAAAGGCAACTGAGCAGGGATGAGCAGGGCTCTTGTCTTTATAGCCAGTTGTAACGGCCTATTTGCTCTTTCACTGTCAATCCACAGAAACTCTGGCTGCCCTGATTGCTCTTGGTGGGATTTGCTGTACTTTCTTCAGTAATTCAACCCAGCTAATAGAATGAGCATTATTGTTCTTCTGAGATTGTGTGTCCGTCGCACAGTATTTGCAGGGTCCGCTTGTTTTGTTTTTAATTTTGCAGAGCTATCAATGCATGATACTAATCATGCTAATCAATGCAAGATACCTGGCACTAATTTTGGCTGAGAGAATACTAGTAGCCAAAAAAGCATCCAGTTGACTTCCATACCCAATGGAGGACAAGAGCATTCCTAGTCCAGCATTTTATCATCTTACTCCATGCTGGCTACCAGCATGTAGAATGAACGTTATCTTTCATTAAACCAGGCAATGCCCATAGACAATATGATATAGCATCAATTCAGCAGACATAATGAATGACCAAACTGTCGCCATATAGTGTAATCTGGTCATATATGCCTGCTTTTTTGTAATCCTCTTAAGGCAGTTTACATATCATAGCCATTTACATTTTTATACAATTTAGACATTCTTTTAACATTTAAATGCAATTTTATTCCTCAACCCTAGGCTGAGTAGGCTCTTTGAACAGGTGCTCAAGCAAAAGTATATCATTTATTAGAGATCTATTAAAAGTGTGAACAGCTTACTAATTTCTAAAAAACCAGCACTGAGCTGTTGAATGGTAAGTTAAATCAAACAACGGCTCAACATATATTAATATTTTATTCTACCACTGTGACATCTGGCATACTGAAAAAGCATATGATTGGTCCCTAGCCATTTCTACAAAGCTATTTTCTTTAAAGAATCATTTTTAAAAAAAAACATAATAATAATAATACTATTTTAAATGACCGTGCCTGTCAAGCACAATGACATATGTAACTACGGCTTGAAATACTCTACCTTTCATAGTTACAGTGATTCACTGGCAGAATCAGCAATGTGACAATGTCTGTCTGTTTACCTATCTGCTTGTCTGTAATAGAGCTGAGCAAACTGAACTTTATTTTTCATGTAACAGAGAATTATACTGTTGTGTTGACAGAAAGAAGAAAAAGAGAAACTACTTCACTTAGCAAGGTTGAAATTAACATATCAATTTCTAAATAAAGGTTACTAAGTTCCCATTCTGAACTCTTCAGGGAAAGAGGAATAGCTTTGCCAGGAATATGGTTTTTATTTACTAATGTTATTTTATTTTCCACTATGTACCGATACCATTAAGGCATATTCTTAAAACAATTCTGAAACAATAATCATTGCAATCCCCAATGAAAGAAATGCATGCCACTTTTCAAATGTCTCCTGCCTTTACAAAATTATGCATTGATGAGTGACTCATGCAAAAAACACAAAATACATACTGCATCATATTTGGTGTCATGTACTGGATATAAAGTAGCAATTGTGTTTAAGAAAAGAACTCCATTGTAGTTTTCAGTGTGACATATAGTTTAATCTAAATAATATTAAACAAGCTTCGTTTTCAAAATTATATAATCCATTCTTTTACAGAACATTCCTTTACAGTTTTTAATCATTATTGTTTAAAAGTAAGAATTATTTTTAAGACGTAATAAACAAAACTATGTTTACATCAATAAATCACAATGAAAAATTGTAATATAAATGACTATTTCCATTCATATTATAAAGGCTGGAATAAGAAACAGTAACATAGAAAAGCCTCTGAAAAATCTTCTTCTGAACAATTAAAAATAATACTGTATTGTTTTTGAATTAATTTCTTAAGCCTTTCCCCATTATTCATGTTTTTCCTAAGAAATTCACCAGTTTCCTTTTCCACCTGCTCCCCAATCAGGGCAATTAATTTGCTATGTGCAATGGGACATCATGTACCATTTCTTGGGGGGGGGGAGGGGAAATCAAGTAATTAGAAAAATCATCTTGAATATTTGTACTATTTATTTAAGCAATTTGTATGCTCACCCATCTTGGCAACTGACTCTGGGCAGTGAGCAATATTAAAATAAAATTAAAAACAATTAAACCACAATTACAAAGATTAAAATAAATAGCAGCCAAGGACGCTATCCAAATCAACAGTCATTAACACAGCCAGGAGATTTCTTTTGCAATATATTTGGTCTTTATTACTGTATATAAATTCCAAACATTATTAACTCTAAAAAAGTAATAGTCAGTGTGCTCTCCTATAATTCTTTTCTATGTTCTTTCTGAAAATCTAGCTCAGCAACCCACCTCTTCAAATGATGCTTCACTATTGCTTGCAGAGACTTGGCAGTATAAAAACATAAACAGAAAACTAACAGCCTGGAGAATTAGGGTATCAACAGCAGCAATAACAGCAGTATTTTCTGGATATATTGAAAGGTTGGAACCAACGATGGCATTTTGCTGCTTCTGTTCTATTGTTAATGTATCAATAAACCTCTCCTTATATACAATTAACTCCCAAATCTGCTGCATTCTGAAGTAGCACTACCAGGTTTAACTTGCAATAATTCAGTTGACTGTAGGTAAAATAAGCCCATTAGCAAAACGATAAATAAATGTCTAACTCTCTGCTGCTATTCAGCAATCTTCTGGATTTTGCAGTCCAAATCTGATAACCCTATTCTACAATTCATATTATACATGGAATTTAGTACGGGAGGAAAGGGACATTCAATTCTTTTTAATATGAATGTGAGTAAACGTTTGTGTATTTAACATTGCTTTCTAATATTTTCTTCACTTCATTTTTGTTTCCCTATTTACATTTCTCTTAAAAATTTAATCTTACCCTCCACCCCCAATTTTAGTCTTTTATCAAAATATCCCCCCCCCATTTTTTTTCTATTTCCGTTTATGTTAAACCCTTATATTTCCTTTTACTAATTTCATAATTTCAAATGAAGGAAAATATATTGATGAAAGCATGTAAGAAGTGTTGGAAAAGACCTAATTGGATGTGAACATGTACCTGACTGATATTTTGTTCAGAAAAGATAGATTGTATATTGTTGTTTGTGTGTAAAAAATAAAAAACTTTTGGGAAAAAAATTAAAATATTTTCTCCACTGTATTTTTCTATTCTGTCTCCTTTTCTAGTATTGTCTTGATTATCAGCAGCTTTGATTCTTAATATATTTTTGGTTTGATGCTACTGAACTTTCTATAAAGCATCTTCTGTAATGGTACAGCAAGAGAAAATAAACAATTAGCAATTCAATGAGTATAAATTAGTGTACTCAAATATCACAAGTACATATTCTTGCTATATAATGGAAGGATGGGAAAATAAACATACTTGTACCTCCTGCAAAGTTTTCACTGATTTTAAGAAACTACAGGATTCCTAATAGGTTTATTCTGAGAAGAGGCAATGTATAGATTTTTTCAAGAGTTTTTATTTCTGATATTGTCACTGAGATGTATGCTGCAGTCAGCATTTGCTCATTGTTTGCTGATATATTTGCTGATGTGTTTCATTTAAGAGATATAACATTGACATATGACATCCAATTATTTCAGTACAATTATTATTTTTCCACAGTTGCCTGTTTATTGATTGTGTATCTTTTCCTTTTTGCTAAAGAAAACAGTTCAAGAGAGAAGGAAGGGAAAGAGGGAGGGAGGGAGGGAGGGAGGGAGGGAGGGAGGGAGGAAGGAAGGAAGGAAGGAAGGAAGGAAGGAAGGAAGGAAGGAAGGAAGGAAGGAAGGAAGGAAGGAGTAATAAAAATGTCTTTAAAACATTTCATTAAAACAGATTACAATCAAACTTGTAAAAACAGATCAGCAGCTAAACCAGTAACCAAGAAGAAGCTACTCAGATCTTCTTTGGAGAAGAGAACATCTATTTCAATTCAATTCAGTTTATTACAGTCATCTGATTTCAATATTCTCTCATATACAATGGACTCATTTTTCCAGATTGAAATGACATAAGCTAAAGTAATTGATTTAGCTGCAATGAACTGTAGGAAGAAACAATTAAGAAGATTGTTTAAACCTTTTTAAACTCTTCCATTTAAATATACTAAATAATAGCCCATTTAATCATGTTATAAATCTACTACTCTTCACTAAAACGTCAATTGTCCACTGCCTCCTCAACACTTTAAAAGGTTCATCTGTCAAGAACAAACAAAAAGAGAAAAAACTACGCCCTTTACTGTTTCACTTCACTCTGTGGTGCTCTATCAGGTTTGCACTGATGTGTAATAAACATCCAATAGTTTGATGTTGTCATTGAGTTCAGTAGAGATGTTTTAGCTACCTTACCATGACAGTATTTGCAGATTTATATATGGGAGCAAACAGAAAATGTATACATAGATTGCTGATTAAGATTCTAAACAACCAGCAATTCTTCCTTCCATTGGTTGGATATCTGTTTTATTAATTTTTTCCATCCATGGTGAGTTGTCATGGCTTTTGAACATCTTCCTTCCTTTCATTTCATCCCCTAAAGGAGAGGTGGTATTCAGCAGGTTCTGATCCGTTCTGGAGAACCGGTAGCAGAAATTTGGAGTAGTTCAAAGAACCGGTAAATACCACATCTGACTGGCCCTACCCCCATCTACAGTATTCTCTGCCTCCTGAGTCCCAGCTGATTGGGATGAAATGGGGATTTTGCAGTAACCTTCCCCGGGAGTGGAGTGGGAATGGAGATTTTACAGTATTCTTCCCCTGCCATGCCTACAAAGCCATGCCACGCCCACCAAGCCACGCCCACAGAACCTGTAGTAAAAAAAATTGAATCCCACCACTGCCCTAAAGCATGCTATACTTCTGCAAATCTTACAGTTCTCCCAGATACCTTCATTCTGCACAGATAATGGCATATTAGAGAGAGTGAGTTTGTTATAGTGGTTAGTGCTTAAGGCATTAGGTAAGAAAGCTGATTTCTATTCCCATTTTCAGCACGAAGCCGGTTAGGTAACTTTTGGGCAGTCACTCACTCTCAGTCCTTGGAGGGAGGCAATAGCAAGACTTCAAAAGTCTTGCCAAAAAGACAAGGATTTGTCCAGGCAGCTACCAAGAGTTACAAACTGACTGGAGGGCACAAATAAAAAAATTAAAATATGACATTTTACTCCTTTGCAAATAATTAATTCATTGACAATAAATAATTCAGACAGATGATAACATCCTCAGAAAAACACATAACGTGTATATTTTTCTATAAATGTATTGCTATAAGTAAAGTTGTACTAAGCAGATAATATATAATTTCTATAAGTGTTACATTTTATTCACTTTGCAAGTCCCAGTGTGTTGCATCATCTTCCTGTTCTAAGTCCTAGAGGGCTTTTCTCATGATTATGTTTTATTTTTATGAAGGAAAGGATGTCAATATGAGTAACAGACAAAGGAGCCTTATTCTTTCAGCAAACCTTTACCTATAGGAACAGATTTCTGCTGAAAGGCCTGTTAAAATGTCAAGTCTTATTTTTATAACTCTCACTGTGAACTTTAGTTCATGCACAGATCCCATCAGAAGTTAAATGGTGAGGAATTGAGTGAAAAACTGGAGAACAGATTACAATTCCATATAAAAAGAAATCCTTTAAATTGAGGTCACAGATCAATGAAAACAAGGCTCTAAAACTGTATTCCAACCCTGACCTTAAAATCAAAAGAATATGCTAAGATAGCTGACGGTAAACTAAACATTTGAGCAGATCAGATTGAAATTATGTGCGGAAATTTTCTTCCGCTTAATTGTGCCTAAACTTATTACTCATGTATTGAATACTTGAATAAATAAGGTCCTAGTAAAGAAAAGTGGAGTATATTGGGTTGAATCCAAAAGTACCCTTTTGTTCATGGAAGAATCTTTTCTGCACTTGGTCCAGTAATTGCTATAACAAATGAAAAACGATTGAATGTTTTATATACCACATCTAGCCTTTCTTGCAATTTTTTACCTTCTAGTTAAGAGTATAGTCTCAAAAGAGATTCAAAAAAGACTCAAAATACTCCCTTTTTTTAATAGGGACTAAAAATGTACTTTCTATGATGAGTAACCTGCCATTATGAATTACAGATATATTCAGCATTTCATGCTCCGATATAGTTTACAGTCACCAGTAGCAACCAATGCATATATAGTGAATTGCAAAGAGTGACTCTCTTCTTCTCTTCTCTAACTTTGTTTTTGTTTTAAAAATGCAAAACCATTTGCCTACCATATTCTGATGCACCATAGAAGTCAATGGGGACGTCCAGATATGTCTATATATGTGGGCTTCTTTCTAGCTTATTGTTGGGGTTATCGCTGTTTTAGGTGGTCCCTATTTTTCTACTTGCATTTTTTACGAGCTTTCGAAAGCTTTGCTAGGTTGGCAAAAGCTGGGACAAGTAACAGGAACTCACCCTGTTTCGCAGCACTAGGGATTCGAACCGCTGAACTGCCAACTTTCAATCAACAAACTCAGCATCTTAGCCACTGAGCCATCACATCCCAGTCTCATTACAAATTTACAATTTGGTAGTAGCTACCACAGTTCCTGCCCTGATGCTCAGAAGACTCTCATCATCCTACCAGAAGTTCCAGAAAGATCTAAAAACTTGGTTATTCCATCTGATACTGGGGTAAGATGTAGATGAGTTTTGTCATATCGTTATAGGACTTGATGTTTCTTTAAGACTTCAGCTGCATTGTTTTCATATTATTACTGGGGTTATTTTTTTTTTTTTTATTGAAAGAGTTTTATAAAAAAACAAAAACATTTTTCCCCCTTTTTTCCCCCTCCCTCCCAAAAAAACAAAAAACAAAAACAAAACACCCCCCTCCCTCCCCCACCCCCCGGCTTCCCGGGTCAATCACAAGGTAAAGTTATACATAAACCAAACATAGAATAAAATTTTCCCTTCCAATCCAAACAACCACATCCAAAGCTTTTCGTCTCCCAACCCCCTCCCCATTACATAAAATAACTTTCTAATTATTCAAAGGCAATCTGATATTTCTTAATCTGATATCTGTTTTGTAAATAATCAATCCATTTTTTTCCATTCAATTAAATATCTTTCCTGCGTATTGTCTTTTAAAAACGCTGAGATTTTAGCCATCTCAGCCAAATTAATAACTTTCAATATCCATTCTTCTATTGTAGGTATCTCTTCTTTCTTCCAGTATTGTCCAATCAATAGTCTTGCTGCTGTTATTAAGTTCAAAATCAATTTAGTCTCAATCCCTGTACAATCCGTTATAATTCCCAAAAGGAAAAATTGTGGCAGGAACTTTATCTTCTTCTTCAGTACATTTTGAATAATCCACCAAATTCTTATCCAAAAGACCTTAATTTTCTTGCAAGTCCACCAAATATGAAAATATGTAGCATCATCACAATCACATCTCCAACATTTCGCTTGGATATTAGGATACATACATGATAATTTTTTGGGATCTAAGTGCCATCTATAAAACATCTTATAATAATTCTCCTTAAATTCTGTGCTTGTGTAAACTTAACATTTCTAACCCAGATTTTCTCCCATGTTTCCAACATTATTGGTTCCTGAATATTCTGTGCCCATTTTATCATACAATCCTTTACCAAATCCTTTTCCGAATCTATCTCAAGCAACACATTATACAATCTCTTTATATGCTCCTGGGTCTGATTTCTAATTTGCTTTATTAAATTTTCCTCCTTTGCATTATACCAATGTTTTGATCTTCTTTCCATCTAGCACTTATTTGCCCATATTGAAACCAAGTATAATTCCTCCCTTCTTCATTTAATACCTGTAATGATTTTAATTGCAATCTACCTCCTTCAGCATACAAAAGTTCTTTATATGTAATCATTTCCTGTTTCTGTTCTATATTTATATTCTCTATTGCATGTCTAGGGCTCGCCCATATAGGAATCTTGTAATCTAATTTATAGGAATATTTATTCCAGACCCGCAAAAGAGCACTTCTCAACACATGATTCTTAAAAGCCCTATCCACTTTTTTTCCATAAAATAAGTACGCATGCCATCCATATAACAAGTCATAACCTTCTATATTCAAAATTCTTTCCTCTGTTAAATTAAACCAGTCACTTATTACTGAAAGGGTTACTGCTTCATAATATAGTTTAAAGTTAGGCATTCTTAAACCACCTCTTTCCCGTGAATCCTGTATTATTTTCATTTTAACCCTCGCCTTTTTACCCTGCCATATAAATTATTACTGGGGTTATTTTTATGGTGATTGTTATGGTTTTAATTTTGTGTTAGTTGTACAGAGGTGCATAAGTGAAATGGGTACTTATTTATTCATTGTTTAAATGAATAAATAAACTTTGAGAAATCTTTGTAAGAGGTATGAGGTTTCAGTTATAAACTGGATCTATTGTTCTACTTTCTTATTTTAAAGAGAATTTAGGAAAGGAAATTGGACTGATTTTTCTAATTCTGTTGAATAAGAAAGGAACACAGAAGGTAAAAATCCGAAGGTACAATAGTAATAATACTACAAGTGCACCTTTATTTAACAGGATAAGTAGTGCTCAGTGGGCTTAAAAATCGATAGCCAAGGAAGGCTTCATTTACCTTGGCATTATTTATTTATTTAACAGATGTTTATAGTCCATTCAATCAAAGAATGGAAGGTAGGTGTCAAGGAAGGCCTTGGAAAGCCAACGTTTCTTCAGAGGCCTAACTAATATGGTTAGTTGACATTTGTAATATAAATGTTTAATAAATAAGTATACAGGAATAAATGGATAGATTACTCATTGCAAATCTATACAATTAAAAAAAACTTGTCCCAATTAGCTGACTTGAAATAACCAAAACAGAATTGTTTAGTTTATCCAAACTTACTAGCACTTTAAATAGCTTTTACTTCATAAAAATAAATCGCATGCCATCCATATAACAAGTCATAACCTTCTATATTCAAAATTCTTTCCTCTGTTAAGTTAAACCAGTCACTTATTACTGAAAGGGTTACTGCTTCATAATATAGTTTAAAGTTAGGCATTCTTAAACCACCTCTTTCCCGTGAATCCTGTATTATTTTCATTTTAACCCTCGCCTTTTTACCCTGCCATATAAATTATTACTGGGGTTATTTTTATGGTGATTGTTATGGTTTTAATTTTGTGTTAGTTGTACAGAGGTGCATAAGTGAAATGGGTACTTATTTATTCATTGTTTAAATGAATAAATAAACTTTGAGAAATCTTTGTAAGAGGTATGAGGTTTCAGTTATAAACTGGATCTATTGTTCTACTTTCTTATTTTAAAGAGAATTTAGGAAAGGAAATTGGACTGATTTTTCTAATTCTGTTGAATAAGAAAGGAACACAGAAGGTAAAAATCCGAAGGTACAATAGTAATAATACTACAAGTGCACCTTTATTTAACAGGATAAGTAGTGCTCAGTGGGCTTAAAAATCGATAGCCAAGGAAGGCTTCATTTACCTTGGCATTATTTATTTATTTAACAGATGTTTATAGTCCATTCAATCAAAGAATGGAAGGTAGGTGTCAAGGAAGGCCTTGGAAAGCCAACGTTTCTTCAGAGGCCTAACTAATATGGTTAGTTGACATTTGTAATATAAATGTTTAATAAATAAGTATACAGGAATAAATGGATAGATTACTCATTGCAAATCTATACAATTAAAAAAAACTTGTCCCAATTAGCTGACTTGGAAATAACCAAAACAGAATTGTTTAGTTTATCCAAACTTACTAGCACTTTAAATAGCTTTTTACTTCATAAAAATAAAAATCAATGATTATGAAGATGATTCAGTGGAAGATATGCCAAAAGTCTATCCAAAAGAATAATATGAATACCAAAACATCCTTTCTTCTTAAAGCTAAAATACTAAATTTTGTAGGCCACCTGGGTGAGTCAGTCAACTATATAATTTTTTAAAATAAATAATAAATAAGTATATAAGGGTGATTCAGCAACTAAAATCTAGGCCAAATCATGGTTAGTAAAGTAAGATATAAGTAATCCCTAGAAATGTCTCATTCATTTAAAATATTGCAAGAAGATGATACGTAAATAAAGATACAATGTGTGTGTGTGTGTGTGTGTGTGTGTGTGTGTGTGTGTGTGTGTGTGTGTGTGTCCCCTTTCTTTCTTTCTTTTTTAATTTCTAAAAAGGACACTTTTTAAGTTCTGCAGCAAAATCCTGGCATTCATTTCCCTTTCTCAATGCATAATGATAGAACAGCAAATCCAAGCCTTAAATCATTCATTGTTATAATAAGACTAGAGGTACTGAGACTCCTGTGACCAGATGGTTTAGTAAACACTTCAAAATTCATTTAGTGAGTAATTAATTAGCAATATTTGCATGCTGCCCAATCTTAGAAAATTCTCTGCTTACAATAAATAAACCATAATCACATGGATTCCTGAACTAGTTTGTTTCAACGGCTGTCATTTGGAGTTTGAGCTGCTTCCAAACAGCTCTTGAGACAGTAAGAGAGAGCTGAAAACTGAGAAAAACATTTTATATTTGTCAACAATATTATTTATAAATGGGACATACAAACTACCGCTAAACATGGAGATATTAAAACAAAGAGTTGATCTGCCACCTAGTGGTCTTTTTAAAAAACAAAAATGTCCACTTATTCATTCTTTTACATCACACTATGTCATGTATAAGAATAATTCTGCAATATACACAGGCTTCTGATATATTTATCATTTTTATCTTTTCCTAACTATATTCTAATTTTAAGAAAATTTAAAAAATCTATTAATATAGATTACTTCTAACTACAGGTGCTCAAAATCCTTAGTCCCTTTATATAATTTCCTTCCAATATTCTATTCTATTGGCAAGAACAAGGTATGGTTTCTAGAATTATTTGCAACTTTTTAATAAAAGTCCAGTCAGAGTTATATAATTAGAAGGAAGATGAACTTAAAACAAAGATACTGATAATATTCCAAGTTGCAAACCAACATCTGCTCACATTGGGATCCCTTGGACTTTTTTTTTTCCTGGAATTTTCTGAAACCTAACTGATTTTTAATCTTTACCTTTCATTTGTTGATTTTTCCTGCCATAACAAATTTGGTCCCATAATGTTCTATTTTCAGATACCTTTATTAATTTCTTTCCATCTCTATTAGATTGAAAACAAGAAAAAGAAAAGAAAATTTCCAAGTGGAAATATCATCTGACTCAAAATGTTAAAACCCAGTTGTATCCTAGGGCAGGGCACATCTTGATAACAGATAACAGATTAACAGAGTTGGAAGGTCATCTAGTCCAACCCCCCGCTTAAGCAGGAGACCCTACACCATTTCTGAGAAATGGCAATCCAATCTTTTCTTGAAACTCTCAAGTGATGAAGCTCCCACAACTTCCGAAGGCAACTTCTGTTCCATTGGTTGATTGTTCTCACTGTCAGAAAGTTCCTCCTTATTTCTAGGTTGAATCTCTCTTTGATCAGTTTCCATCCATTATTCCTTGTCTGGCCTTCAGATGCTTTGGAAAACAGCTTGACCCCCTCTTCTCTGTGGCAGTCCCTCAAATATTGGAAGACAGCTATCATATTTCCCCTGGTCCTTCTCTTCACTAGACTAGCCATGCCAAGTTCATGTAATTGTTCTTCATATGTTTTAGTCTCCAGTCCCCTAATCATCCTGGTTGCTCTCCTCTGCACTTTTTCTAGAGTCTCAACATCTTTTTTATAATGTTGTGACCAAAACTGGATGCACTACTCTAGGTGTGGTCTTACTAAGGCATTTTAGAGTGGTATTAGTACCTCACTTGATCTTGATGGTATCCCTCTACTTACCTCTCCCCCGCCCCCACAGACAGGAGGTTGAACAACTAGCCAAGTGGTGTGACCAGAACAATCTGGAACTGAACACATTCAAAACCGAAGAAATGGTGATAGACTTTTAGAATAGAATAGAATTTTATTGGCCAAGTGTGATTGGACACACAAGGAATTTGTCTTGGTGCATATACTCTCAGTGCATATACTCTCAGAGAACCCTTCCATACTTCCACCTCTTACAATACTAGACAACACAGTATTAACAGTAGAGACCTTCAAATTTCTGGGTTCTACTATATAGCAAGATCTAAAATGGACAGCTAGCATCAAAAACATCATCAAAAAAGCTCAACAAAGAATGTTCTTTCTCCACCAACTCAGAAAGCTCAAACTGTCCAAGGAGCTGCTGATACAGTTCTACAGAGGAATTATTGAGTCTGTCATCTGTACCTCTATAACTGTCTGGTTTGGTTCTGCAACCCAAGACAGACACAGACTTCAGAGGATAATTAGAACTGCAGAAAAAACAACCTGCCTTCCACTGAGGACTTGTATACTGCATGAGTCAAACAGAGGGCTGTGAAAATATTTACAGACCCCTCACATCCATTCCTACAGTCAAAATGATGCTATAGACCACTGCACAGCAAAACAACTAGACACAAGAACAGTTTTTTCCCGAAAGCCATCACTCTGCTAAACAAATAATTCCCTCAACACTGTGAAACTATTTACTAAGTCTGCACTACTATTAATCTTCTCATTGTTCCCACCACCCATCTCCTTCCACTTATGACTGTATGACTGTATCCTTATGATTTATATTGATATTGATTGTTTCCTGATTGCTTATTTGTACTGTATGACTATTATTAAATGTTGTATTTTACGATTCTTTATGAACCTATCTTTTCTTTTATGTACATTGAGGGCATATGCACCAAGACAAATTCCTTGTATGTCCAATCACACGGCCAATAAAAAAATTCTATTCTATTCTATTCTATTCTATTCTATTCTATTCTATTCTATTCTATTCTCTGTTAATGCAATTTAGGATTGTGTTGGCTTTTTTAGCTGCCACTGCACATTGCTGGCTCATATTTAGCTGATTGTCCACCAAGATTCCAAGATCCCTCTCACAGTCACAGCTATTAAGCCTGGTTACCCCCAGTTTATGTGTGCTTTTGGTTTTTCTTATGTAAGGGTAAGACTTTACTTTTCTCTACATTGAATTTTATCTTGTTAGATAGGGCTCAGTGTTCAAGTCTGTCAAGATCCATCTGGATCTTGAGTCTATCTTCTAACGTATTAGCTATTCCTGCCAGTTTAGTATCATCTGCAAATTTGGTGAGTTCCTCTTCTATTCTCTCATCTAAGTTGTTTATGAAGATATTGAAGAGTACTGGGCCTAAGACGGAACCTTGTGGCACCCCAGTGCTTACTTCTCTTCATGTAGATTTAGACCCATTAAGGACTACTCATTAAATACTGTTTGTCAACCAGTTGCTAATCCATCTGGTAGTGAAGCTATCTATCCCACTTTTTTCTAGCTTACGAATCTCTACAGAAGGATTTCAGTTAATAAAGGAAGATGACTCATAAAGGTATTCAGTGTATGTTTAACCATCATTTATATTGGATTAATTCCCCGTTTACCAGATGGCATTAACTGCCAACAAATGCCAGCCACAGAAACATCACTTAAGAGTTGAATAAATGTGAAACTGAAAAATCTGCTTCCTGCAAATGATGCACATTTTCAACTGCCTTCTGTTCTTAAAGTAATGGGACTAAGCTGTTGAGGCAAACATTTAGTAAAATCCAAGAATCATACTTGGTTCTTCATATGAATTGTGACTACTGTCATTTGCAAGAAAGCTTTTTTATTCTTAATTTATTTTAATAATATTGTGATGTGGTGGCCCAGTCTGATACTAGACAATCTGATACACCTATTTCAGTGGTGAAATCTTCTGAGGTCTGCTACCGCTTTGTTGCAGGAACGCATGTGCAGTGTACGCCAAACGGGTGCTTCGTGTGCATGCGCACCAAAGGCGCTACCACACAGCACTGAAAAAGGAGGCTTAAAAAGGTAAGTAGAACAGTGAGGGAGGGGAACAGCTGTGCCACGTGATTTAGATTTGCTAGAAAGCAGGATTTCCTATTTTATAGTGAATATTAATTGTGCAGCACAGCTGATCATCGGAAATACCGATTCATCTGAACCGGTAGCATTTTTTTTACTACCGGTTCCCCTGAATTGGTTTGAATGGGTAGCATTCCACCCCTGTCCTGTTGGGTCATTGTGCCAAAGATATTTCCTTACCTAAACAGAGAAATAGAATGACCACTGATGGGGGGAAAAGCAGTAGGAACAGAAGCAACTTTACTCCTTCCTTCCCTCCCTCACACCATTACTTCTTTTTGTCCCTCTTTTCCTTCCTTCCTTCCTTCCTTCCTTCCTTCCTTCCTTCCTCCCACTCTTCTTTCTTTCCTGCCTTTCATCCTTCTTTTCTTCTTTCCCTGCTTTCCTTCCTCACTATTCCTCTTCCTTTCTTCTTTCTTTCCTTCCTTCCTTCCATCCATCCATCCATCCTTCCTTCCTCCCACTTCCTTCTCTCCCTCTTCCTTTCTCCCCTGCTCTTTCCCTACCTTCCTCCCTATTCTTTTGTCACTATCTTCCTTCCTTTTTTCCTTTCCTCCTTCCTTTCTTTCTTCCCTCTCTCCTTCCTTCCCACCAAAAACTATAGTTTGCAGACTGAACAGTCAATCTTGAGAGGTATGTTTTTTTCCTGGAGCAAAAATTAAAGATGTTACTGAGAACCTTACTAAAATAATCAACCCCACAGATTACTACCACTTTCTTCTCCTAAACATGGGGAGCAATGAGACAACAATGAATCTAAAAACAATAACAAGAGATTATGAACAACTGGGGAAGAAAGTTAAAGAATTAGAAGCAGAAGTGGTGTTTTCATCTATACTGCCAACAAAAGGCCAACATCCAATGAGGGAGCAAAGGATTTTCAAAATGAACCACTGAATTAAAAAACTGTTATAGTCAAGAGAACTTCGATTTCCTAGACCATGGTCTGCATTACCTACATGAAAGGCTACAGGCAAGGGATGGAGTGACCCTCACAAGAACTGGAAAATATATATTCAGAAAACAACTTGCTCATCTTATCAGATGGGCTTTAAACTAGAATTGAAGGGGGAGGGGCCAATCTTCTAAACCTTTAGAACCTAATTCCAAGCAGATAACCAATCATATAAGGAGGTAGAGAGTAATGAGAAAGAAGAAGAAGAAGAAGAAGAAAAAACACAATGAAGCAAAGAGTAGTAAGGGTGGAAAACCCATTTACAAAGTAGGAGATATAATCAATATACCCAAAAATATAAGAAGTTTACCCAAAACTTAAGGACTTAAATGCCTATAAACAATTGTTCAAAGTTTAGGGAACAAATAGGCTGAATTTAAAGTACTAGTACATGAAGGTAGATATGATATAGTTCCCATTACTGAAACATGATGGGTTGAAACCCATGACTCAAAAGTACTGATGAAAAGATAGAAACTATTCAAAAGAAAGAGACACAACAAGAGGAGGTGGAGTTTCATTATACATAAAAGATCACTACATCACTACAGAAATCCATAAAACCTAGGGATGAGTTGAAAACCTTCTAGAATCCATAAAACCTAGGGATGAGTTGAAAACCTTCTAGAATCCATATGGGTCAATATAAAAGAATGACATTGCTATAGGAGTATACGATAAACCACCCAACCAAGCAGAAGAAGTAGATGAAATTTTTGCTAAATAACTAACAAATGTATGTAGGAAACATGCCACAGTAGTAATGGGAAACGTTAACTATCCTGATATCAACTGGGAGACAAACTCTGCATCAAGTAGTTTCCATCCATTTCAGAAGAAACTAGACAGCCAATTGTCAGAAATGGCATAGGATCTCCTGCGCTTGCCCAGGGGGCTGGACTAGAACACATCCAAGGTCCCTTCCAGTCAATTGGAAAGCTGATTTACCACCAGCTTATCAGGAGCCAAGGGCTTGGCAGCATAAGGAAATAACAGCCAATCGACGGCCATTCATACACCACTCAATAAGAAGGCATCACATAAAAATGAATTGTCCAGTCTTTCTCCAGAGCCTGTTTCCACACTCTCCCTGCCAGATCCTGTTTCCATGACGTTCCTTTGTGGTCCTTCACAATGAAAGAATTCTCTTTATGCTTCCTCACTTTCCCGAAAGACCAGCTGGAAGGGAGGTGCCCAGAGGGTCATTGGTTGCCCCCTCCTCACTTTGGAAGAGCTTTGTAGCTACCGCTGCCTTAAGAAAATTCAAAACATCCTTAAAGAAAATGAGAAGCAGGTGTGTAAAATTTTGTTTTATTTTTATAGGGTTTTTTTTAAGTATACTATACAGCTAAGATGGCACTTAATTTCATTCTATGAGGTGCCATGACAATAAAGTAAACTATTAAACTATTATTGCTTGGTCTTGGAGATCCTCCTAATGACTTTGGAGAGGAGTTGACTCCTAGTAAGACCTGGCTTGATCCGATGACCACACTGCCGAAAGATTTCTTCCATTGAGTCAGCTGCAGCCTGAACCACCCAGGCTTCACAATCAGCTTGGAGATCCCAGAAACCTGAAAAGAAATCCAGAAAATAAGTGATTTCTGGGATCGACCAGGAGAACCAACCCTGATCAGCGACAGAGCTTCTGGAGAAAAAATCACCGCTTCAAGTGAGGGAACTTTGAAATTCACCGAGGAAAACTTCTCTGATTTCTTTGGAAGTCATCAGAACCAGTTTCATGTATTGCATGCAGCAGCCTAGGCACATAAAAAGAAAATGTTGGTGGGCTTAGCAGAGATGGCTAAATCGACTGATTCAAGAAAAAAAATACAGAATTCACTAGTTTCCACTTGGAACAGTCGCTTTGGTACTTATGGGATGGTTACAGGGATTAGTTATGTCATGAGGTCTAATGAAATGAAGGACTAGGAGTAACGTTCTTTATATGTTTTTTTCTCCAGGCCTCACTGGAGGCTTTTAAGAAGAGATTGGACAGCCACTTCTTTGAAATGATATAGGATCTCCTGCCTGAGCAGGGGGTTGGAATAGAAGACCTTCACGGTCCCTTCCAGCTGATAGATAGATTGATTGCTTGGTAGTGTGGGATGGGCTGATGTGATAGGACAAGGCTGGTTCCATAGGTAGCCCCGCTCTGTAGCGTATATAACTAGATATGAAGGCAGGACGGTGTCTGGAGTGGGTTTACTCCCCTGAGGCCTTTCCCTCTCGGGCCTCCTTGGCAAGGGAGGGGGCTCTTTCAGGCCAGGCTTGATCTCTGTCTGAGGAGGTCTCGGAGGCCTCCTTACAGTAGTCTTCTGGGCCAAATTGGGCAGCACCAGCGCTGGAGGCTGAACCTTCGTCCTGACCTCCAATAGAACTGGGGAAGATATCACAATCAGAGGCCCAGACTTTCTGAGTGGGATTACTGGACTGCTAGACTCCTCAGATAGTCTACCACTTTGGTGGACAGCCAAGCCTCCTCTCATCATGTAGCTGATAGCACAGTGTAACACTGTTTTTGACAATGTTTTCCTCCTTCCTCCTTGACCTCTTCTCTTCTTTTTCCTTCTCTCATCTTCTTTCTCTGGGTTTCTGCTCCCTTTCCTTCTCCTACCATTCTTTCCTTGTTTAATTAACACATCTAGCATTTTATTTTTATTTATTTGTCAATCATATATAAGATAACAGGTAAAAGTATAAACATTATTTGGATACATGAAAAGAGTAAGTAAAAAGGAATATTAGGACAGGGATGGTAGGCACGCCCCTTACAGACCTCTTAGGAATGGGGTGAGGTCAACAGTAGACAGTTTAAGCCCAAAATTTGGAGTCTTGTGGCATAAGGTATTTTATTGCAAGCAGAGGAGTGGAGGACTCTTCTTGTGAAATATCTGTGGACTCTCGATTGTATTTATGTCCGATATGCAATGCAGGTTCCAGACAGATGAGCTGTATTCAAGAATTGGTCTAGCAAATGTTTTGTATGCTGTAGTTAGTAGTACAATATTAGCAGAGAAGAAGCTACACAAGATTAGGTTAACAACTCTTAGTGGCTTTTTGGCAATGTTGTTACAGTGGGCTCTGGCACTTAGATCTTTAAAAATGAGAACTCCAAGTTCCTTGACAGAGTGAGGGTCATCTGTAAGGTGATGTCCATCTAATTTATATTTTATGTTTTAATTTTTTTTGCCAATGTGCAAGACAGAGCATTTGTTGGTTGAGATTTGAAATAGCCACTTGTTAGATCAATCTGACACATAGTCAAGTTCTTTTTGAAGGGTACTAGCATTGTCTGTAGTATTGAATAGTTTAACATCGTCAGCGAAGAGAACACCGTTGTTTTCAATAAGATCAAAGGTCATTTATGTAAAGTATGAAGAGTGTTGGACCTAAAACACTGTCTTGGGGAACATCACTATTAACAGGTACAGGATTTGATAGAGCGTTTCCTATGATTCATGGTATGGATCATAGCCCTGCCAGAAAACTCACTAGGTAGGAACTTTGATCAGGGATGAAAATGAAATGGAGGCAGTATCTCTCCTTTCTCAAATAGCTCATGGATGTGATCCCCGATTAACTGCTTTGTTCTACTATAGCTTCTGCTTTTAGAACTATTATTCACCCATCTATTCAATGCAATTGGCCAAGACCCCTTCATATAGGATGTCTATGCTTCCTAGAGATTGGCACTGTACCTATGTGATCCATTCTATTAACACTGGTAGAACAGCTAATTATCATAACAGAAAAGGAATAGATGGAGATATTTCTTCATATTTTAATCTGACTACTAGATATTTCGGCAAGGCCTCCCAGTGAGATTTTGCCATTAAAATTAAGATTTTTAAATTTATTTATTTATTTATTTATTTTGTCAAGCATTTCTGACAGATATACGTATAAACATTATGAATACATGAAGTTGATAGGAATAAATGGGGACAGTAGGACAGTAGGCACGTTGGCGCGCTTATGCACAGCCCTCTTAGGAACAAGGTGAGGTCTACGGTAGACAATCTAAGGTTAAAGTTTTCGGGGTTTGGGAAGAAACCACAGAGTCAGGTAGTGCATTCCAGACATTGACCACTCTGTTGCTGAAGTCGTATTTCTTGCAATTGAGTTGGAGCGGTTTACCTTAAGTTTGTATCTATTGTGTGCTCATGTATTGTTGTGGTTGAAGCCGAAGTAGTCATTGACAGTTAGAATGTTGTAGCAGATAATTTTATGTACTAAGCTTAGGTCAAACCGAAGGCGGCGTAGTTCTAAGGTGTCTAAACCCAAAATTTCAAGCCTGGTGGCATAAGGTATTCTGTTGCAAGCAGAGGAGTGGAGGACTCTTCTTGTGAAATAACTCTGGACTTTCTCAATTGTATTAATGTCCGATATGCAGTGCGGGTTCCAGACAGATGAGCTGAATTGGAGAATTGGTCTATCAAATGTTTTGTATGCCCTCTCTCTCCCCACCCCTCTATGTATATGTTTCCAGATCCAGTTGAGAGAAGAGTTGGAAATACTTTTCTTCCATGTAAATATATACCGCCCTTGTTTCTATTTCAATATTATTCTGCTCATAGTCTGATATGAAATCTTAATCAAATATTCTAAAAGCAAAATTCAGTAGTGGTTACAAGCAAGAGTGAATCAAAGTTCTTCAAGCAGGTTTAGAAAAATTATTCACAGAAAGAGAAATTTGACATTTTTATTTATTTATTTATTTATTAAACTATTATTGCTTGGTCTCAGAGATCCTCCTGATGACTTTGGAGAGGAGTTGACTCCTAATAAAAACCCGGCTTAATCCGATGGCCACACTGCCGAAAGATTTCTTCCATTGAGTCAGCTGCAGCCTGAACCACCCAGACTTCGCAATCAGCTTGCAGATCCCGGAGACCAGAAAAAATATCCAGAACTTTGAAACTCACCGAAAAACTTCAATTTGTTTGGAAGTCACCACAACCAGTTTCATGTATTGCATGCAGCAGCCAAGCCATATAACCTTCTTCCTGACCTCCAATGGAACTGGGGAAGACGTCACAATCAGAGGCCTTTCCCTCTGAGGTCTTTCCCTGTCGTACGTCCTTGGCAAGGTTGTGGGCTCTTTCAGGCCAGGCTTGATCTCCATCTGAGAAGGCCTCAGAGATCATGACAGTAGTCTTCTGGGCCAAATCAGGCAGCACCAGCTCTGGAGGCTGAACCTTCTCCCTGACTTCCAATGGAACTAGGGAAGACTTCACAATCAGAGGCCTTTCCTTCTCAGGCCTCCTTGGCAAGGGTGTGGGCTCTTTCAGGCCAGGCGTCCTGACAGTAGTTTTCAGAGCCAAATCAGGCAGCACCAGTACTTGAGGCTGAACCTTCTTCCTGACCTCCAATGGAACTGCGAAGACTTCACAATCAGAGGCCTTATCCTCTCAGGCCTCCTTGGCAAGGGAGGGGGCACTTTCAGGGGGCTCTTTTTGATCTCCGTCTGAGGAGGCCTTGGAGGCGTCCTGACTAGTCTTCTGGGGAAAATCAGGCAGAACCAGCGCTGGAGACTGAACCTTCTTCCTGACCTCCAATGGAACTGGGGAAGACGTCACAATCCGAGGCAAGGCCTGCATGGTTCGCTGAGTGGCTGAGGTACTGGATGGATGAGAGTCAGAGAAGAGGACTTCCTGGTTGCCCCACCAATGCAGGTCATTATTATTGATCTCTGGACCGGACTCCTTGCTGTCCTTCTTCTTCAGGTAGGGCAACTTTTTCAGCATACAATCCATCCTGGTTTCCACTTGGAACAAAGGCTGAATGGTGCCTCGAGTGGGTTTACTCCCCTGAGGCCTTTCCCCCTCGGGCCTCCTTGGCAAGGGAGGGGGCTCTTTCAGGCCAGGCTTTATCTCCCTCTGATGAGGCTTCGGAGGCATTCTGACAGTAGTCTTCTGGGTGAAATCAGGCAGCACCAGTCCTGGAGGCTGAACTTTCTTCCTGACCTCCAATGGAACTGGGGAATATGTCACAATCCAAGGCAAGACCTGCGTGGTTCGCTGAGTGGCTGAGGAACTGGATGGATGGGAGTCAGAGAAGAGGACTTCCTGGTTGCCCCACCGATGCATTGATCTGTGGACGGGACTCCTTGCTGTCCTTCTTCAGGTAGGGCAACTTTTTCAGCATATGATCCATCCTGTCGTGGAGAGTGAGTGTTGGAACTGGAAGGAGATCCTATCAAGAAAGTAGGAGATTTGCAACTCCAGGTTGAAAGGAGCGGTCCTTGGTGCTCCCATCTTTCTTTCTTTCTTTCTTTCTTTCTTTCTTTCTTTCTTTCTTTCTTTCTTTCTTTCTTTCTTTCTTTCTTCTTTCTCTCTCTCTCCCTTTCTTTCTCTCTCTCTCTTCCTTTCTTTCTTTGTCCTTTCCTTTCCTTTCCTTTCCTTTTGTTTCTCTTTCTTTCTTTCTCTCTTTTATTTATTTCTATTATCTATCATCCACTCAGCTCCGCTCTTTTCTTTTCTTATCTCATCCACACAGTTCCTATCTGTTCTGTGATTATCTCCTCCGGTCTGCTCTACTCTACTTGTGTCTCCTCTACTCCGCTTCGCTCTCTCTGCTTTTATATCATCCACTCTGCTCTGCTTTGCTCTTAGCTCCATTCTGCTCTTATCTCCTCCACTCCTTTCTGCTCCTCTCAAAACACCTCCACTAAACTATCCTCCACTGTCCTCTCCTCAACTCTGCACAGCTCCACTCTCATCCCTGTTGCCTTTATATATCTTCCCCACAATGGCCCCAGGGCCATAGCGCTGTGACATCGCAGCATTATGTTCTCATGTGGGACAGGTGATATCATAAGCCAAGGGTCCTCTTTCTTCCTAAAATAGTTAGGATGAGATATGGAGGATTATCCCCTTGATAACCCCCTTGATAACATTCGCGATATCATGGGGAGGAAAGCTAGGGGTCACCTAGGGGTCACCCTCAACCTGCTAGTTGTCCAAAGAACCTAACCAAGATTAAGACTGATCAACTTTATTCTTTGATTGGCTAAGTCTGCCACTGAGCTTGGTTTTTTTATTATTTTTATTATGATTATTTGATATTATTATTTTATTATGATTATTTTTTTATTATTTTATTATGAGATATATGAGATATGATATACTGAAGTGGTGTAGGGTTTCCTGCCTGGGCAGGAATAGATTATATAGAATGGAATGGAATGGAATGGAATGGAATGGAATGGAATGGAATGAAGGTCTTCTAGTCCAGCCCCCTGCTCAAGCAGGAGAACCTATAGCATTTCAGAAAAGTGGCTGTCTAGTTTCTTCTTAAAAACCTCCAGTGATGAAGCACCCACGATTTCTGAAGCCAAGCTATTCCACTGGTTAATTGATCTCACTGTTAGGAAGTTTCTTCTTAATTCCACTCTAGAGAGTCACTTAATAATGGTGGCAAGAAAGGTCATAAAATGGGGCAGAACTCACTTAAGAACCATCTCGCTTAGCAACCTAAATTTTGGTCTTTTGTGGTCGCAAGTCAAGGGTTACCTGCATTTTAGTTTCGTTGCAGATAATCCAAAATCTCTTCCTTTGTGAGATGGACAATCCTTTAATTTAGATGAATAAAGAAATAAAGTTTGTTTTGAACTGTGTGATTTTTGTGATTCAATGCAGCTTCTGGTTTCAGAGCTGTGTTTGCTCCAGTGGCTTTAAACACCAGCAGCTTTTTAATTTTAGAGTTTCTTAATCTCTTCAGTTTTGAACAACCTTCATGGCGTCAGATCTCCCTACAATCAGTTTTGCACCTCCCAATTCCTTCTTTGTTACGGGGTTACACGGTATATCAAGGTGTTTGCTGTTTCTCCAGAGATTTGAGCTGCCATTCACTTGCTGGACATTTTCTGGGTTGGATAAAAATAGTTTCATTACTGGAAGAGACTTTAGACATGAAATTGGTGGCTTGGACGGTTTCTTGGATGGTTTTTTGGCATACGGTACTCACCTCACGATGCGAAGGACATCAGCGGGATTATCATCTTAGCGGGAATGACATTGATGGCCTTTTACCATGCCAGGCTTTAATGGCCTAGATTATGGCTGACGTTAAGTTAACGATCTCTGCCGCTATATCTGTCATCAGCGGCATTGCAGACATAATTGTTAACTGTTTGACATAGTTAACTTCGAATATGGTCATTCCTTATGGTGATTGCCTGGCAGCGGTGTACTGGTCCGCTAATTCCATCAGCGGACTTCGGACAGTTCGATCCCCGTTTGAATACACCTTATACAGACAGTGGGGTCGGTTTTTATTACACCTGTAGTGATCTTGCCGGCTTGGGATACCCTTTTCTTCTGCTGTTATCTGAATTTTCTATGAGTTACTCGGCGCTTGAGCTCTTACGGCTTTGAGGTTCCCCCGCCTCGCAGGAGTGGCCCTCTACTTTATCGAGGGCCTACCTTAATGAAGGGTCTTGGGACCAAGAGAGGTGGCATGCATCGAAGAAGAATCTGTGGGGGTTTTTTTAATAGGTTTTTAAACAAGGAGTTTTTAAGGGGGGGAGGGGATTGACGGGTAGGGGGAGTAACCCGTCGGGGAGGGTATGTCCAGTCCCAGCGTGTGCTCACGACACTATTTTAGTTGGTCCGAAGACAGGGGGGAGGGGATTGTGCAGAGCAGAGAATGTTATTCCATCTGTACGGTAAGTGGGAGGGGCAGATATGGCGGAGGCAGGGGGCCGTATCGTTCTTCAGGAGCACGTGTTCGATGTTTAAAAGCGATCACGTGCTCCGGCCCCTCAGTACTCACTCGTTCCCTGGATGGTCAAGACCCTCAGAGCTTGGGTCTTCGGCTGATGCTTTGCAATGCCCGGTCCGTGGTTAATAAGGCTCCCCTGATTTGTGACCTTATTCAGAGGGAGTCCGCGGACTTTATGGGCATTACGGAGACCTGGTTGGGCACAGAAGGGGGTGTACCCCTGGTTGAACTGTGCCCTCCGGGTTTCCAGGCATTCCATCAGCCGAGGGCCCAAGGTAGGGGTGGGGGGTGGCGGTTGTGATTAAAGAAAGTCTGGAGCCGAGGGAGTCCACTGTTCCTCAGATAGCTGGCTGTGAATCCCTCCTTGTGAAGTGCGGCCATCGGAATCAGATGGGGCTGTTGATCACGTACCTGGCTCCTTGCTGCGTGAATACCTGAGCTACTAGAGGTGCTTGCTGGCGTGGCGGTTGAGATTCCCAGACTTTTGGTCTTGGGGGATTTCAACTTGCCATCGGCCGGCTTGTCGTCAACGGTGGTTCAGGAGTTCCAGGCCTCATGACGGCCTTGGACCTGATTCAAGTAACTGATGGCCCTACACACATCAGGGGAGGCGCGCTAGACCTGATTTTTATCTCTGGTCAGTGGGTAAATGATCTGGATTTAGGAGATATAGTGAAGGAACCGGTGTCATGGTCAGATCATTTTCTTCTTCGCCTAGACTTTCGGACCACCGCTCACCACCGCAGGGAGACGGAGCCAATGCGTTGGTTCTGTCCCAGGTGCCTGAGAAACCCGGAGAGGTTCCTGACGGAGCTTGGGCCGTTTCCTGAGGATCTTATCCACGGCACGACTGAAGAATTAGTTGCGGCCTGGGAACGGGCCGCGGCTGGGGCTTTGGACCGTGTCGTCCCTTTGCAGCCTCTGACCTGGCGTAGATCACAATTGGCTCCCTGGTTTTCCGAGGAGCTGAGAGAGATGAAACGCCGGAGAAGACGCCTAGAGAGTACTAGGAGGTCTAGCCGTTCCGAGGCTGATCGGACACTAGTGAGGTCCTTTACTAGGACCTACCTAGTGGCAATGAGGGAGGCGAAGCGTTCCTACGTTTCCATCCTCATTGCATCCGCAGATAACCGGCCGGCCGCCTTGTTTCGGGTGACCCGTTCCCTCCTTCATCAAGAGGGACGGGATGACCCCTTGCAGGGACGAGCTGAGGAGTTTAATGGTTATCTATACAATAAAATCGGGGGGCTTCGGGGTGAGATACCAGCAGTACGCTGATGACACCCAGCTGTACTTTTCCACCCCAGGCCACCCCAATGAAGTTGTTGAAGTGCTGTCCCGGTGTTTGGAAGCCGTACGGGTCTGGATGGGGAGAAACAGGCTCAAGCTTAATCCCTCCAAGACGGAGTGGCTGTGGATGCCGGCATCCCGATTCAGTCAGCTGCAGCCGCAGCTGACTGTTGGAGGCGAGTTATTGGCCCCAAAGGATAGGGTGCGCAACTTAGGTGTCCTCCTGGATGAACGGCTGTCGTTTGAAGATCATTTGATGGCCGTCTCCAGGAGGGCCTTCCACCAGGTGTGCCTGGTTCAGCAGTGTGCCCCTTCCTTGATCGGGATGCCTTTTGCACAGTCACTCATGCGCTCGTTACCTCTCGCTTAGATTATTGTAATGCTCTCTACATGGGGCTCCCCTTGAGGTGCACTCGGAGGCTTCAGTTAGTCCAGAATGCAGCTGCGCGGGTGATAGAGAGAGCTACCTGTAGCTCCCATGTAACACCGCTCCTGCGCAGACTGCACTGGCTACCTGTGGCCTTTCGAGTGCACTTTAAGGTTTTGGTTATGACCTTTAAAGCGCTCCATGGCTTAGGGCCTGGGTACTTACGGGACCGCCTGCTGTTACCGCATGCCTCCCACCGACCCGTACACTCTCACAGAGAGGGACTTCTCAGGGTGCCGTCTGCCAAGCAATGTCAGCTGGCGGCCCCCAGGGGAGGTCCTTCTCTGTGGGGGCTCCCACACTCTGGAACGAGCTTCCCCCGGGTTTACGCCAAATACCCGACCTTCGGACCTTTCGCCGCGAACTGAAGACACATCTTTTCATTCGCACGGGGCTGGCTTAAGTTTTACCGATTTTAAATTTCTTATTACTAATTTTAAATGGGGTTTTAGTTTTTTACATATTTTAAAGTTTTTAGGCTAATTATAATAAGTTTTTTAACTTGCATTTTAAATTGTATATTGTATTGTTTGTTTTTTACTTTTGCCTGTACACCGCCCTGAGTCCTTCGGGAGAAGGGCGGTATAAAAATCAAATAAATAAATAAAAATAAATAAATAAATAAATAAAATCGTTCAACTTCGGGATAGTTTGGACCAGGATTGCGATGATCCAACCGAGATGACAGAGACGCGTCTTGTTGAGGTTATTTGGGATGAATTTGATTCTGTGGCTCTCGAGGACGTGGACAGGTTGCTGGGGAGGTTACATGCAACTACATGTTTACTGGACCCTTGTCCTTCCTGGTTAGTGCTGGCTGCTCAGGAAGTGACACGAGGCTGGCTCCAGGGGATTATAAATGCTTCTTTGGTGGAAGGGGTTTTCCCCGCCGCCTTGAAAGAGGCGGTGGTGAGACCTCTCCTCAAGAAGCCCTCCCTGGACCCAGCTATTTTGGGAAATTATCGTCCAGTCTCCAACCTTCGCTTTGTGGCGAAGGTTGTAGAGAGTGTGGTTGCATGGCAGCTCCCCCGGCACCTGGAGGAAGCTGTCTATCTAGACCCGTTCCAGTCCGGCTTCCGACCCGGTTATAGCACGGAGACGGCTTTGGTCGCGTTGGTGGATGACCTCTGGAGGGCCAGGGACAGGGGTTGCTCTTCTGCCTTGGTCCTATTAGATCTCTCAGCGGCTTTTGATACCATCGACCATGGTATCCTGCTGCGCCGGTTGGAGGGATTGAGAGTGGGGGGCACCGTTTATCGGTGGTTCTCCTTCTATCTCTCTGACCGGTCGCAGACGGTGTTGACAGGGGGGCAGAGGTCGTCCTCGAGGCGCCTCACTTGTGGGGTGCCTCAGGGGTTGATTCTCTCGCCTACCCTGTTCAACATCTATATGAAGCCGCTGGGTGAGGTCATCAGTGGTTTCGGGGTGAGTTATCATCTGTACGCTGATGATACTCAGCTGTACTTTTCCACCCCGGACCACCCCAACGAAGCAGTCGAAGTGCTGTCCCGGTGCCTGGAAGCTGTACGGGTCTGGATGGGGAGAAACAGACTCAAGCTCAATCCCTCCAAGACGGAGTGGCTGTGGATGCCGGCACCCCGGTACAGTTGGGGGTGAGTTAGTGGCCCCAAAGGAGGTGGTTCGCAACTTGGGCGTCCTCCTGGATGGGCGGCTGTCCTTTGATGAACATCTGGCGGCCGTCTCCAGGAGGGCCTTTTACCAAGTTCGCTTGGTCTGCCAGTTGCGTCCCTTCCTTGACCGGGATGCCTTATGCACGGTCACTCACGCTCTGGTTACGTCTAGGTTGGATTACTGCAATGCTCTCTACATGGGGCTGCAATGCTCTCTACATGGGGCTGCCCTTGAGGTGCACCCGGAGGCTACAGTTAGTCCAGAATGCGGCTGCGCGAGTAGTAATGGGAGCCGCTCATGGCTCCCACGTGACATCACTGCTCCGTAATCTGCACTGGCTTCCTGTGGTTTTTCGGGTGCGCTTCAAGATTTTGGTTACCA